>NW_007930844.1:143540-367574 GCF_000280675.1 Beauveria bassiana ARSEF 2860
CGCCTCCGCCGCCCGCCGCCGCCGCCGCCGCCGCCGCCGCCGACGACGACGACGACAAGCCTCTCCCCGGGCGGCAAATCTTCCTACTCTGCTACGCGCGCACCATGGAACCCATTGCCTTTTTCAGCATCTTCCCCTACATTGCCGCCATGGTGCAGCGCAACGGCCACCTGCCGCCCTCGGACGTCGGCTTCTACAGCGGCCTCATCGAGTCGCTCTTTTCCCTCACCCAGACGGCCGTGCTCATTGTCTGGGGCCGCCTCGCCGACCGCCTCGGCCGCAAGCGCGTGCTCGTCTGGAGCCTGGCGGGCATGGCCGTCGGCCCCGCGCTGTTTGGCCTCGCCACTACCTTGCCGCAAATGATTGTCTTTCGCTGCCTCGCGGGCGTATTTTCCGGCTCCGCGCTCATTATCCGCACCATGATGTTTGATCACTGCACGCCGCGCACGCAGGCTCGTGCGTTTAGCTGGTTCGCGTTTGCAGGAAACGTGGGCATTCTTTTGGGGCCCATTATTGGCGGCGCGCTCGCGGACCCGGTCGCGCAGTATCCGGGCTTGTTTGGCAGATGGGCGTTTTTACAACGCTATCCGTATGCGGCGCCCGGGTTTGCCGTGTCGGCGATTGCGGTCACGGCTGTGCTGACGTCGGTGCTGTTTCTCGAGGAGACGCTGGATTACAAGGATGCGCACAAGACGCGGCATCAGGCCGGCGCCGGCGACAACAAGGCCGAGACATTGACGATTTGGCAGCTGCTGCGTACGCGCGGCATTCCCACGGTGCTCCTCGTCAACGGCTCCGTCATGATCATGGCCTTTGCCTTTACCGCGCTGCTGCCCGTCGTGCTCTTCACGCCCGTCGCCATCGGCGGCCTCGGGCTCTCCCCCCGCCAAATATCCACCTACATGGCCGTGCAAGGGCTCAGCCAGGCCGTTTGGCTGGTCGGCGTCTTTCCGCGGCTGCACCGGCGCCTCGGCAACAAGAAGCTGCTCACGGCCTGCGCCGTCGCCTACCCCCTTTTTTTCCTGGCCTACATTGTCCTCAACGAGCTGCTGCGCGTCGACACGCCGGCCGCGAGGGCGTGGGCGTGGGCGTTTGTGGGACCGCTGGCGGCCGTGGTCGGGCCGGGTGTGTCCATGGCCTTTACGGGCGTGCAGCTGGCGCTGAACGATGCCTCGCCGGATCCGCACGTCATGGGCACGCTCAATGGCATCGCCTTGACGCTGGCGAGCGCGCTGCGGTCGTTTGTGCCGGGCTTGACGACGGCTCTGTACGCCGTGGGCGTCAGGGAACAGATTCTCAGAGGGCACTTGGCCTGGGTCGTTCTCATTCCCGTGTCCATGCTCATGCTGATCGTGATTCCGATGCTGCCCAATGACAAGCAGCCGGCTTCGCCCGCAAACCTTGACGATGAAGCAGAGTTGTAAAATATCAATTTGGTATATACTGCATGTAGAGTGTATTGCATATGAAAAAAAAAAAAAAAACAAAAAAAAAAGAAAGAAAGTCTAGTATTTGTGAAACTCTATCCCATGTCTCTTTTAGAATGTGTCTATTTTTCATGCACCGTCTAGGCCGAGGTTGGCTTTTTTTTTTTTTCTTTAAACATTCTTGTCGCCCACAATTTTTGGCGCAGATCGCGAATTCTTCCAATCAAAAGTCACATTCGGCTTGGTCCTGATGGTATGGCGCAGCTTCTGCTCGCTACGCTGCAACCAGACGCTCGCCGGCGCGGTGCTGACCGGATACAAGGGAAAGTTGTCATCGCTGTGAAAGACGTCGCTGGTGGTCTTCTTGTCAAAGGACGCGATAATGTCGAGTTCGCTCGCAATCTGCTCGCAGAAGCTCTCCAGGGGCAAATCATTCACATCCTGCCCAAAGGGGTTCTCAATCTCGCGGCCGATGAGCAGCAGGCCCAGGATGATGTAGGCGGCGGCCATGGTGGCGGGAATGGCGACGTAGTGCAGCAGGCCGACGAGCTGAAAGGGCAGCAGCATGACGTAGACCCAGGTGGTTTGGCTAATGGCGATGCTGTAGGCAATGGGAAGCGGCGTGTTTAGGATGCGCTCGCAGCCGGCGAGGACGTCGCCGAGTATGGTGAGGTTGTTGTAAGCCAGCGTCTGCTGCATGGGCACCGTCAGTTGCTGATTGGCAACGAGCTCGTCGACGGCCAGGGCGAGGTGGCTCAAAATCTCGAGCGGCAGGTTGCCGAGCGGCTTGCTCGCGCGCTTGAGCGTCTTGCGCGGGTTGCTCGCCGCAAAGGAGACGCCGAGGTACTCGCCGACCGACTTGAAGAGGCCCTTGCCCTTTACGGTGGCGATGCTGCCGCCGGCGTCTGCGGTGGCGGCCTTGGCAAAGGTGTCGAGGTGGCCGATGAGGTGCTGCAGGTCGTCGTAGTCGGTATAAGGTTCGAAGCGCAGCGTGTGCTTGAGGGAGACGGCAAAGGCGACGAGCAGGTTCATGGCGCTGAGGCGGTTGAGTAGCGTAGCGCGGGGGTCCTGCTCGGCGCGGTCCTTGGCGTGGATCCAAAAGATGCGGCCCAGCGTCTGGGACGAGGTGATGAGGGCGGTCCAGTACTTGCGGCCCTCTTGGTAGCGTTCGTACGCCGTCGAGCTGCGAAACGAGAGGCCCATACCGACGACGAAACCGGTAATGGTGAGGAGCACAGAGTTGACGCCGAGCTTGTGGAACTCCTCAGAGATGACGGTGATGGCCGTTGCCCAGGCGCCGACGAAGAAGAGAGGCAGAATCATCTTGGGCAGGATGCTGCCGTGCATCTGCAGGAAGACGGGCCATTTCGAGTGTCGTGCGAGGTCGCGGGGACCGGTGAAGTAGTCGTCGAGGTGCTGCGGGCCGTGGCGCTGAAACGATGAGGGCGGAAACGTCGAGAACGGAAGAGTTGGTGATAGTATATCGTCGCGGCCCAGAGTGTCGCCCGTCATGGCGCGCGAGGCTGCCTCTACCTTGGGGACTAGGAGTGGCGGAGGTTGGTGGTCCATTTCGTGGACTGACATGATTGCTCACGCGATGCTGATAAACGATGCTGGTAACGCTGGTAATGATGCTGGTAAACTGGCAAGACGCTGTGCAACGAATAAAGGGCACGAATTGAAAAGAGAGAGCAAAGATGAAAAGAAGGTCTAAAAACAAATATTAATGAAAGTATGGTGATGACAAAGTGAAAGAGAAGAGAAACTTGTCCAACGTCGCTTATTAGATGTTTGTATGACACTGTCCAAGGGCTTACTGTGCCACAAGGCCCAAAGCATTCCACTCTCCTGGGCCTGTCAGGCCTTTTTTGCACGACGGTCTTTCCCTTTTTATTACGAGTACCCCGTTTTCCGTACAGCCTCGCCCAAGAGAAGAGTCGGTGACTGCCGCACATCAGAGGAAAAAAAAAAATGAATAATGACTCCAAAGCAAGCAAAGCCCCCCCTTCTATAGCCGATGACAGGGCTTGAAGACCAATCAGTCCCTGACAGCGGCGGCGGCCGCGTGTTCCAGGCCTGGGGCTCTGGACCCGCAAAATACGTGTTCGTCAATATCAGGACAAAATACTGGTGGAAAATGGGATGTCCCCCCCTGAGATCTTTGAAACAGGGCGTGAGAGAAGAAAAGAATCAGGAGTTTCTCTGACAATCGGGTGGCGATGAGGTTGTCAGAGTAGTTTTCACTGGGCCGGGAAGGCGCACACTGCCGTTGCAAGCCGCAAAAAAGGAGGGAAAAAAAAAAGACGACAAAAAGAAGGGAAAAAAACTCAGCCCAATCCATCTAGCAAGCCACTGCCGTTGTTTGCGCTTTGTTCCCTGCGGTGTGCTTTTTGACTCGAGGCTTGGCTTTTTGATGAGCCCCGGGAGCTATTTTTTAGCGCCTCCATTTCAAGACAGGGGTCTGTGGGGAGGGGGCGATGCAAGCTCGGGCGCGCGAAAAACCCGTCCCTTGTCTTCAATACTAAATAACCATTCAATTCCTTTTAAATCTTGGCCTGTCCTGTTCTTTTCGGCTTCTGGCTTGATCGTGAGACTTTGCAGTGAGACAGAATATACCCGGGGGGTGAACGCGTGTTTTGGTCTTGTCCGCAGTGGCTGTTTGTCATGTTTGTGTTGCAGCCGGCACCTCATAAAAAAAAAAAGCCACGATTCATCGCAAGTGGCATAAACGAGGCTTGGTCTGGCTCCCAAAGGAAGTACGCGCATTTTATGCATGTATTGTTTCATGACACAAATGCACATAACTTCCGAGGCAAAGCGAGATCAAAAGAAGAATCTTTGTTTATTTATCGATCCAACACAAACCGCACAGGCGGATAAATTGCGTTAGCTTTCAAACTCGCAAATTTGGTCGCGTGTCTCGTTCTTGTGCTCATGTGTTATGCATTATGCAGGTGCAACTCTCGGGCTGGCATGACGCTACATGAAATAATTCTCACTCATCCGTACAGTTTTTTCTCTCTCGATGTTTCGACTTGCCCTCCTCTCATTTTGTTTCATTCCATCTTCACTCTACAACATCTATTACATCTATCTATTACATGTGTCTACTCTATGTGTCTGTTTTTAATCTATGCCGAAGAAAGTATGCCTGTATTTCCATTCATTACTAGGCCTTGCCGTCTTTATACCGAATCCGATTCATTACCCATATGGCCGAGAAACAGACCGTCCCGGCAACATATGCAGCACCGGCGAAAATGATGAGTCCAGTGTATGAGCCATCGCTGCTTTGCAGAATTTGCCCGGCAATGGGAACGCCGGTAAGCGCACTATAAGCAATGTCAGCTTCTGACTCGTGATTATTCGAAATCAAGCAGCGAAGAAACGGGCAAAAAATCGGCGAAGCTACTCACCCAAAGCTCACAACCGTATACACGGTTGTGTAATAGCGGCCATAATTGTCCGTCGTGCAGTACTCGCCCACGCACACGGGCACCAGACTAATGTTGCTGCCGCTCGCAAAGCCAAACACGACGGAAAACAGAATAATGGCGGCCACGCTATCCTGGGCCGGCAGCCAGATGGCAAACATGGCCGTAATGCACAGCAGGTTAGTCAGAATCATCGTGTTGAGGCGGCCGAAGCGGTCGGCCAGGATGCCGGGCAGCCAGCGGCCGGGAAAGGAACCGGCGTTGAGAAACACAATCATGAGATTGGACAGCTTGCGGCCCGCGCCGTGCGCGAGCGCATACGACGCCACGTACTCGAGGCCGATGAAGAAGCCCCATTCGATAAAGAAGACGCCCGCCGTCATGAGTAGCACCGGTAGGCGCAGCAGCACGCGCAGGTCCGGGAGAAGGCTCCTGCCCGCCGTACCCGGCGCGTCCGCAAACACGTCGCGGCGCCGCACCGTCACGCAGCCCACGAGCAGCAGCACCACCGTCACCGCGCCAATCACGCGCGTCGCCCACGCGAAGCCGAACCGCTCGCAGAGGTGGGTAAACAGCAGCGGAAAGACGACGCCGCCGAGGCTACCGCCCGACATGGCGAGCCCCGTGGCCGCGGCGCGGCGCCGGCAGTAATACTGGCCAATCGTCGCGACGGGCACGACAAAGACAATCGAGGTTGCAACGCCGGCCACGACGCCGACGACGAGGATAAAGTGCCAGTACGCGCGGCAGAAGCCGAGGGCGGCAAAGGCGGCGGCGTAGAGCAACAGCGCGGCGGCCAAGAGGCCCCGCGGGCCGCGGGCGTCAAAGACGGGGCCGACCTGCAAGCCGCAAAAGAAGACGGCAAAGTTGTAGATGCCAAAGATCCAGGCGACGCGGCCGGGGCTGGCCGTGGCGGCGAGCTGGTGGGAGCCGATCCACGCGGCGTAGACGCCCATGCTGTTCATGAGCCCGAGGCCGCCGGCCAGGGCGCAGAAGCTGCCGAGGAGCACGACGGTGGCGGCGCGCCCGCCCTCGGGGTACGAGGTGTCGGGCTGGGCCTCGGCAGGACCAAAGACGGAGCTGGTCTGGCACAGGCCGTTTTCGAGCTGGGGTTCGTCGGGGTCGACGGGTGGCTTTCCCGTCGTGGACTGCGGCGGTTAGTCTCAGTGGTGGTGGTTTGGGGGGGATTGAGTTGCTTACAACTGTGTCATGGCTTTTGAGAATGGCCTTGAGCTTGTGTATCATGTTTCTCTTTGGGGCTGAAACTGGTGTATATCAAAGGCGTATATCAAAGTAGCATACAAGTTGAGATGGTAATGAGCTGCCGAGTCACCACCTTGTGCAACATGGCCAATTGGCTCGCCTTTATACACAGTATCGCCCATGTTGAGTCCAATGCTAATGAGCGATTCGCCGAGATAATGGAGAAGATTCTATCCATGAGTCTCTGCGTCAATGGGTCATGAGCTTATTTACTGCTTATTTTCCCGTGTAAGTCGTGGGAGTGGTTTGGGCGAGGATTGGGCGATGGTACCTAAGTTGGGCCACGCTCGGCGAAAGCGACCCTAGGCTGCAACTTTCGGCCATTATCGAGTCCAGTCAGGCAGTGATGAAAGTTTGATCACAGAGCTGTTGGGAAATGAGTCACGGCGCTGTCGTATATAGCAGATGATTAATGATGACGGACGACGGTTATGAAAGTGCATCATCAATGCTGAGGGCTGTGTCGGGGTAGACGCCTGTGTGACACCAATGTGCATTATCCGCCGCTGTTCTGATTTCGCGTCTGGCTAGTTTATGAAAGTCAGCTTATAGAAAGTCAGCTTGGAGAACATTCATCAATCCAATTGTTAGAAAAAGGAAAAAAGATTTTTTTTTTTCAAGAGTTTTTTTTTTTGAGCACAGCACAAGCTCGTCTCCGTAGCCGCGGCGGCCAAGTATGTCCGTGTGGCACAGCTCGTACACCCCTGAATCTCATATGCCACAAGCTCAATGAAATGCTGTGCAGCGCCAAGACTTGAGCGGAATTGGCCAGAAAAAAAGTGTAAATCAAGCAGCATCCAAAGTTAGTATCCCAAAGAGAAAAAAACCACACGCACCAAAAAAAAAAAAACAAGCTTTTCCGCGTGCGATGTTGCCCACGTTTGACCCAGCTGTCTGTGCCTGAAAAGTACAGGCCAACGGTCGGCGCCAGCAGGCACTAGCAAAGTCTAGCATAACCGGAGCCGCACGCTAATAATAAGCAGTGGCTGATTGGTGGGTGGTTTGTTTGACATTTGAAAGTGTCAAGAGATTGGGCGAGGAATTGGCAGAGCAGGTCGCACGAGGATGAAAAGCGCTAGAAGAGTATTGCAAAGAAAACTAGCGCAAAGAAGAGGCCAGCCAAGAAGTTGTTCGTGGTGATGGTGGTGATGGTGGTGATGCAAGGGCGGTGGCGGCGGCTGAGACCATAAATTTAGCTTCTTGGCCCAGTCGAAACAGCAAGAAAAGAGAGACATGCGGAAACAAGACGATGAATCCATGTCCGTGTCTGATCTCTCGCAGCTAGCGGACCGCGTAAGACAGCCCCCAAAATTGCTTGGTACTCCCAGGTTGTCCCGGTTGTCCCAGTCTCCTGAAGGTCCTGCACCTCAGTGGCCTCTTATTAGCCACTACAGCTGCAGCTTGTCGATATTTCGAAAGCCACGGCGGGTAAAAAGCTGAACCAAAGTGCCCAGTCAACGTCACCTCTTTGAGCCACTCGGCTTGCTGATCCAAGCAATACATTGCCATAATGTGCTCTTGTTAATTTTCCGAATCCTGAAATGCCCAGTCTCCTCCTTTTCCTTTTTTCCTTTTCCCCTCTCGTTCATGACCGATCCAATCTAGCCTCCTCTCTCCTTCTCCTCACTTCTTCACTTCACTTGCCCTTCTCTTGCTCTCATCATCCTTCTCCCTCCTCGTATTATAAATCCTTCTTTTTAATTTGTTAGGCCCTCCATTTCATGCCGTCGCCATGCTCTTGAGGCGCGGCCACAACCGCTGGCTCGTCTTTTGCGCCGCCTTTTTCGCCGGCCTCTTCCTCTTTGCCTACTATGGCGATAATGGGGCGTCGATACGGCGGATGACGTCGACGAGCTCCTCCCCTTGGGCGGCCGACCTGACAGCCACACCTTTGTCCAAGCTGCAACCTCAACACAATGGCGACGCCGAGCTGGAGATTATTGTTGCCGCCACCAAGGAAGAAAACGTCACCTGGCTGCACGACTACCTGCTCGACTGGCCCAAGAACATATACGTCGTCGATGATCAGCAGGCCGCGCTGACGGTTCCCGAAAACAAGGGCCGCGAGGCCATGGTTGTTCTCACGTACGTTGCCCATGTAAACGACGGACAACGAAAATCCATCACCACTCAAAACTCATACATGGCCATGTATTACCATTTGACAGCCAGAATTTCTAACCACATTCCAACGCTAACCCTTGTCTCCCCCACCCTCTGCGCAGATACATCATCGACCGCTACCACACCCTCCCCGCCAACATGCTCTTCCATCACGCCCAGCGCTTCCAGTGGCACAATGACGACCCCGACTACGACGCCCTGCAGCTGCTCAAGCGTTTTCGCGTCGCCCACCTCGCGCAGCACGGCTACGTAAACCTGCGCTGCGCCTGGATCCTCGGCTGCCCCGTCGAGATCCGGCCCCTCGTCGACGCCCAGAGCGCCCCGGAAAACGACATCCCCACCGCCAAGCACATTTACAGCGAGGCCTTTGCGGAGCTCTTTCCCGACGTCGCCGTACCAGAGGCCGTCGGCGTGCCCTGCTGTTCACAGTTTGGCGTCACGCGCGAGACGGTGCGCGCGCGGCCCCGCGACGACTATGTGCGCTTCCGCGAGTGGCTGCTGGCCTCGGAACTGGATGACGCTATTAGCGGCCGCGTCTTTGAGTATGCGTGGCATGGTACGGAACGCCCTCATCATATCCCCATTGCTGAAGAATGCGTTACTGACTTTTCTTGGGGGGTCTTCTTATTTTGGCAGTCATTTTCAACAAGGAGCCCGTGCATTGCCCGCACGCTGGTGAGTGCTACTGCAAGCAGTACGGCATGTGCGACAGGCGCGATTGCGATAATGAGGGCTGCGCAGGGCAGTATGATCTGCCAAAATACTCGAACCTACCCGAGGGCTGGCCCATGTTTGGGTGGGATGGCGAGGACAGGCACTGGAGCGGCGAACTGTAAAAGCGCCTCGCACCACAAAAGGCTGATAATTTGATAATGGTTGTTTGAAATAGGGCTGGGTAGGGACTGGGCTGAGCATTGGATTGCATTACTTGGGGCGTTTTTCGGCATTTTTTCTTTCCTGTTCGCGGCACTCTGCTGGAACCTATTAATTATACATGCAGCATTCTTTGATATGACTCCATCGCAGCAGGCGGGCGAGTTTCTCGTGACACAAACCGCACAGGGACCACGAAGAAGTGGATTCAAGACGCAAGCACAAAGCTAAACTTGAAAAGATTGTAAATCTGTAATTGCATCTATAGGTAGTTTTGTGGTGGAATTCTTTCATTCGACCTGCACCAGACCCAACCGCCCAGTCGCAATCGCGTTTGCGCTGCCCCACCAGCCTCTCCTTGGACCGCATCACCAAGTTTACTCGCTCCAGCATCAAACCCTCGGCCATTGCTCCTCCTTTATCTTGCATTGCGGTCGGCCACGCGGGGTTCATTTTTATCACATCTGCACAATGGATCGTCCACAGCCTGCGTCCTCCAATCTCATGGGTACGTCTTTCGCGCCCGCGCGCCCGCGCCCGCGCGTTACCCGCGTCAAACTCGCACTTGCTTCCCGCCATATGTCAACTAACCCGATCATGTGTTGGATTGATCTCGCAGAGACGCACAACCGCCTCGTCGCCGCCATCCTTACCCACTACCGCACGCTCATGATGCTTGCGACTGTGCAGGCCGAGGACGATCAGGAGAGCGCCACCCCCGAAGCCACGGCCGTTGCCGGCATCGCCATGAAGATGGAATTTGACGGTTTAGTAAGCCTCTCGCCGTGACGCCCTTTGATTTCCTGCCGTTTTATTTCTTCTGCGTCTCCTCCTTTAGTTTTTGTGTACTTGGCCTTCTTTTTTTTTTTTTTTTCCTTTCGTTTTCTTCACATTACGCTTCTAACCACCACGTATTTTCTTTTCCACCGCAGTACTCGTCAGTCAAGGAGCTCCTCACGCTATCGCGCAAAATCAAGGAGTTGTGGGTGTTTGGCGCCCTCGGCCAGCAGGACCCCTCGCGCGAGGCGCGAGGCGCCCAGATTGAGCGCGACGTCGCGCAGGCGGCGGAGATGCTCAACGGCATCGAGGAGACGAGGATGAGGGCACTGGCCGAGGGACACGGCGGGACGTGGAGGCCGCTGCGTAGAGAGGACGTGCAGGCGCTACAGGCGCTGGCGGGAAAGCAGTAAAGGGGCAAAATGTCGCTGGTAATGTGCGCGCGAAGCAGTTCTTTTCTTTGCCCTTTTTTTTTCCCTGGGAACACTATGGGGCGTTGCGGTGTTTCGAGTTCTTTTTACAGACGGTCGTCTTTATTTTACATCATCGTCATTTATTGTATCGTTTATAGACGGAGAAGAATGCCCGCGCATTGCGGATGAATGCTTAATGCACCACATCAACCCGTGGCAAGATGCTGTCTAGTCAAACACGCTGTGTTCTTGTTCACCAAGCAATCTACAACAGTTGCAATCCATGCTCTAGCCCTGCCCGCCGTCGGGATCCTCCTCGTCCTCGTCGCCCAGCTGCTTGTCCACATCTTCCTCCTTGCCGCTCTCCTCCTTGGCAATCTCGGCCACCTTGAGACCACCAGCCGTCAGCCACAGAAAGTGGTTCGCCTTGAACTGGTCAATCTGGTTGAAGAAGGCGTGGAAACTAAAAAAAAAAAAAAATGACACACAAACGAGTTAGCCATCGTCACGTACGCAAGTGCTATTTGCAACCCGACAAGAGCAAATTCACTCACGTATTTTCTTTTTCCTCCACGTCAAAGATGCGCTGATAAATCTCTTTATCCTTGAACGCCCCCATCTTGTCCGCGTACTTTTCAAAATCAATCTCGTCGCGCCCCAGGTTATCCGTCGCGCGGCGGTTAAAATTTGTAAACACGGGGTGCTCCAGCAGCAAGCCGAGACCGGGCGCCTTGGGAATCGCCATTTTGTGGTTCTGGTAGCTCTCATCCATGCGCTCCAGCGGCGTGCCGCAGCGCACCATGAGGCTCACCAGGCCAACCATTTTCCGGATTTGGTGCATCATGAAGCTCTGCCCGTGCACCTTGAGCGACAGCCACTCGGTGTTGTTGATGAGGACCGGCGTCGGGTTCACCTTGAACGACTTGATGGTGCGCTTGGCCGACGGGTCGCCGTATGCCTTTTGCACCGTGTAGTTGTGAAAGTTGCGCGTCCCCGTGTACTTGTCGAGCGCCTCCTGCAGCCGCTCGCGGCGCGCCGGCGTGATGCGGTACCGCCTCTTGGCGTTGATGTACGCCGCCTTGATGTCGCGGAGGGCAAAGTCGACGGGGCCCAGCTCGCGGCCTTTCGGCTTGGTGCTGGTCAGGACGACGGGGTTTGCTGCGGCGGCTTCCGGCTCGGCATCAGTAGCAGGGGCTTCTTCGGCTACTAACTCATCATTCTTGGGTTCTTCCTGAACAGCTTCTTCCTTGGCCGCCTCTTCCTTGGCCGCCTCTTCCTTGGCCGCCTCTTCTTTGGCCGCTTCGGGGTCGTCTATTGAGTGGATGCGCTCCAGCACGGCGGCACGGACTTCGGGATCCAGCTTGGCAAGAATCGGCTTAATGTCGTTTTCCTCAACCTCTGCCCAAAAGTTCTTGACATCGGCCATGCTGGCATTATATTCATCCTCGTACCCATACTCCTTGTTCAGCTCAACGAGCTTCTGGCCCAGAAATGTCTGCGGGTGCGGGGGCAGCAGGCAGTAGCTGGGCAGCAGGTATTCGTAGAAGCGAGAGTCGCAGTACTGGTAGCAGTTGAAGCTGTTGTTGGTTCGCTGGATGCCCCAGATGCGAATCTGCTCCGGCAGCGCCGCGTTGATCTTGTCCACAATGTCCTCGTCCTCGATGATGAGCTTCAGGCTGATGACGTTGCCCGCGGCGTGGACGCCCTTGTCCGTGCGCGCGCACCGGGCCAGGCTCGACTTGCGCGGGTCGTCTGCGTTGGCCTTGGAGATTGCGCCGGCCTTGATGAAGGCCTGGAACAGGTCCCTCTCGATCGTGGGCTCGTCGCCGTTGACCTGCATGCCCTTGTACCCGGTGCCGCTGTACCCAATCATGACGGCAACCTTGCGCTTCGGTCGTCGCTCCTCGGCCGCAATCTCGTCCTTGGAAAAGGGATTCTTGGCCTCGATGACCTCGCCCGCGGAATCTACCTTGCGCCGCTTGTACTCGCGCCAGTCGCTGGCTCCTTCGCGCTTCTCGCCGCGCTTGTTACTGCGACCTGTTAGTTCTCCTTGGTTGGCGCGATGCACTTTTAACAGACAGACAACAAAAGCAGGAATCGGGAGGGGGGGGGGAAAAGTTGGGTGTGGGCGGAAACCTACTCCGACGACTTGCCGCCACGGCCTTTTTTGCGCTGGTTGTTGCTGTTGAATCGAGAGCCCCCGAAGCGCTGTTTACGGTCCTGGCGAGAATCATTCCTGCCACCCGCGGGCGGGATACCCGCAGAAGACTCGCCATTTGTCGCCATGGTAGCATTGACTCTGGTTCAGCGATGCAATGGGGATTGGGAGCATGGCAGATCTAGATCATCTGAGAGAAGAGAATTTCTGAGCCCGCCGCGACTTTGTGGGGCCGTGGGGCGCTATGCCAGGGTGCTGTTCCAGCAGCGTCGCTTACAAGTCAATAATCATTATTCAATCTGGTTCAGAAGAGTATCCTGCTCTTGGCTAAATATAATAAACGCTTCATTTCATCGCAAATTTCCGTGCAGATCGTTACTCTTCAAGCCTCAACGACGGGGCCGTTGTACTGTTTCTTGGCCCGGAAAACGTAGTATATGGCACTACAACCCATGACAGCTCCTGTGCCCAAGAAAGAATAGTTCATAGTTTCAGCTCTGACAGGTGTTGCGGGAGGCCAGAAGCTGAAGAACAAGACAAAACTCAGGTATAGGCACGCAAAAACATTGTTCGCTGTGCCTAGCATGGCATTGAGACGCCACGGGCCCCATACCAGCTCGTCCGGCAAAGCAGTCTCTTGTTCATCATCGCGCGGTTCGGCGACGGCACCAGTGACTCGACGCCATAGAAATAATGAAAGTGTGATGAGGTATGAAGCGTATAGACATGAGATTGATAGAGACAGTACGTCATTCAGGGCCACCTCGGAGCCAATGTTGATGAGTGTGAGGAGACAGGTAATGATACCAGTAATGGAAACTGCCCATACTGGAACCTGGCTGCTTGGATTGACCTGTATAATGGTTAGCATGTTGAAGACACAGTCTTTTGGAGAAGATTCTCTGTTAGGGCTGTGCAGTAAACGTACCTTGGAGACAGTCTGCCAGAATGGGACGCCATGATCACGCGCAAAGGACCACAAGACGCGCGACGCCGAGACGTACAGGCCAATTAATGCACAGATGCCCATAGTGGCAATGATAGAGCCCATGGCGGCGGCGGCAGCTGCCGATTTGGTGACAGCATAGAAAACGTCCAGCATGGGAAAGATGAACTGGGGTGGGCCGTCAGGCAAGTTAACGAGACTGAAGCAGACGGCAATGAGCATTGAAAGGCCGAGGACGCCATTGATGAGCATGCCAGAGACCATCGCTCGTGGGATGTAGATGGACGGTTTTTGAATTTCTTCGGCCAACTAAAGACTGTTAGTGTCTACCCGCACTCGAGTGTAATTCCGTATCTCACGTGAAAGGCCGCATCGGCGCCTATAAACGATAGTTAGTCAAAGGCTGCGTCTCAACTTGAGAGGGGTTAACTTTACCAATAAAAGCAAAGGCGTTGCCAATCATGCCTACCAGGACGGAAAGACCCTGTGTTGGCCAGTTGCCACCATTCATAAACGTTTGAAAAACGCTCGCGGCATCGCCGTGCTCGCCCATTGTCACTAAAGTAACCAGAATGCCAACAAAGGCTGTGAGGTGCATCACCAGGATGGCAATCTCAATCTTTGGCAGCAGAAAGTTGAGGAAGATGGCAATGAACCAGCAAACCACCATCGTCCCAATGCTGAGCAGCGTGTTCTGCCAACCTGACGGCTGGTAAGACGGCGCCGAGAGAAGGGCGAGCCCCTGTGAAAGGTTACCGCAGAGATAGGCGGCCGATGCGACGCTGGCCTGCCAGCCTGCTGCGGTGAGCCAGCCCGTGACGAAACTCAGCAGATTGCGGCTCTTTTTTGGCGCGAGCATCCATACCCAGTGGTACTGTCCTGCAGACGTGGGTGCGATGGAGACCATTTCGCATAGGGCGGTGAATGTGCTCAGGTTGCCGACCCAAATTATAATGTAGGTATATACGAGGCCACCGGGGCCGCCATTCTCCAAACCCTGGGAGAAGAGAACGAGGGACGCCTCCCATGTGATGAGCACGGTGACGCTGAGACTGAGAATCGACACAAAGTTAAAATTGCGCTGCATCAGAAAACCACTCGTTAGCCATCTTCACCATCACATGTTGCACTATCTTGCATCGGGAGCTCACCTTGAGTACCGGTTTCTTTCCCAGCTTGACCAACTGATCACGGTCGTCCACAGCAGCGACGATGGAGGGTTCGATTTTGCATAGCTCGATCTCGCCCTCACCGCTGCTCTCCGCGTAAAGTATCTCGGACTTTTTGCTGTCCATTGTGTTGTTGGTGAGCAGATGGAATCCCGCAGTGGAGAGTCAAGAATGGGGAAATCGTGGGGTCAAGTACGAGGCTGCTAAGGTGGGAATGACGGGTTAAATAAGGCGGCCCGAGTTGACTCCGTGACATGAAACGGAGGAGGTTGTATTCGGGCAACGGAAAGTGACCCAATGTCCCGCTCACGGACCCTCCGATATACCGGGGCCAATCTATCTCTTCCCCAAAAAAAAGATAGAGAACCAGCGAGCCATGACCCTTGTTTTTCAATTGCAGTGTGGCAGTCCATCGGCATATGCGCAGACGCTTGAGTGGCGTAAGCCACAAATTGGAGTAAACTTCGACGGCTTTCAATTTCCGCAGCCTTCCTATTTGCTTGGTAATGTCCACCAACTCCATACTTTAGGCTGTGTATCAAGATAGCTGGCCGCTGTCACAGATAATAGCGTTTCTTTCTGCTTCTCGCTATCTTCAAGTCGCAGAATTGCCCCGTGTCCTCCTGATAAAAATCCCTGTAGGCGGGTCCTAACGCCGCGTAAAGCGTAGCAGTTTCGTTGATCATGCAGTTTTTTCGACGGGTCTAGTCAAGCTGGCCAAGAGACTACTAAACTTAATTCGCCAGCGCACTAAGAGCCTGGTCAATGGTTTTACCAGTGAGCCTAACATGATGGTTAATCAGGTGTCTAAAAAAAAAATAAAAAAAAAATAAAAAAAAGCCTCTACCGCAGAAAGGTTCGCAACTTACTTCTGAAATACTTCTCTGTACTTGCTCGTTGTCTCTGCGACAACATTTTCAGGAAGGACAACCTAGGAGTTGAAATGTCAATGTAACCGTCTCCAACACCTTGTGCGACATTGCTATGCACATACACCAGGTTTGCCTTTGAGGCCGTTGGCAGTCAGGTAGTCTCGAATGTACTGCTTGTCGTAACTCGGCTGGTCCACGCCGACCCGAACCGGGGCGGGCCAGAAACGTGAGCAGTCAGGCGTCAAGACCTCGTCGACAAGGATAATTTCATCTGTTTTTTCATCGAGACCTGGATTGTGCCCGGCAAGCGTTAGAAGAGGTGGCGGGGGCGGGGGAAGGCTAACAGCGGGCTATGCATCATGCAGGAAAGCGGCAATTTAGAGCAATTGCGGCTGCCATTTCCGTCAACCTACCAAATTCCATTTTAGTGTCAGCAATGACAACGCCGCGCTCCAGTGCGTAGGCGTGCGCAGCCTTGTAGACCTTTAGAGCGAGAGCCTCAATCTGGTTGGCATATTTGTCGCCGATAATCTTTCGGGCCTGATCAGGCGAAATGTTCTCGTCTTTTTCGCCCACAGGGGCCTTCGTCGAGGGCTGCGATAAGAATGATTGATCAGTTGACGGTTCGACAAAGTGATACTACCTGCTGAGTCAACCTACCGTGTAAATGGGCCCGCCAGGGAATTCCTGGCAGAGCTGAAGCCCCTTCGGAACATCAATTCCGTGCACCGTTCCGCTCTTCGAGTATCTGTAAGAGCATTGCGCATTAGGATGCCCAAGGGCGCCAAGCCTGTCACTGCCTGGAACGCAGCGTGGCACATTCCTGGTACTCACTCGCTCCAGGCCGAGCCTGTGATGTAACCGCGGACAATCGCCTCAATCGGAAAGACCTTGAGGGAGCGGATTTGCATGCATCGACCGCGCAGAAGGGCGTGCTCTTCGGCGGTGACGACTTCCGGGGTCGCGGGAGGGCGCATGCTAATAACGTGGTGCTTGAGCTCGGGAACACGCTCCCGGAGAACATCGAACCAATGCGCTGTCTGTGTCTTAGCCTGGGCAATCAGTCCAGAGGGCGCATCAATGCTAACAAGAGATTTGACAAAGGATGTGTCCCTTATCGGGGACTCCATTGGAGAGAATCTCGTCGTAGGCTGAGATACGGTCGGTCACAGCCATGAGCAATGACGAGTCATCAATCTTGTAGAGCTCACGTACTTTGCCGCTATACGAGCTTGTCAGCATGGCCGCATTGATTATGGATTTGATATGTATATGCTACTCACCTAGCCACGAGGGGTAGCGACTGTAGCTTTACAGTGGTGATGCCAGCAGCAGCCATTGTGATGATAGAGAGCCTTGCAGCGGGGTCGCTGGAGTGGAGGATGTCGCGCGGTCAGCAGACTTTGCCAAGTCGAAGAGTTGATTGCTGATGACGGCGTGCGTACTTGTGAATGGTTCTCAGTTTGATACAATCGATGGTATGCCGTCAGCGAGTCTGGTTTCAATGGGTATCGCGGTCAAAATTTCCTCAACGATGACTTTTTTTACTGGCGCCCGCGAGAACCCGCGCCTTCGGATCATGGCGGGGCAAGTCGAGACTCCACAAGGCTGCTAGAAGGATAACTCTTGCATGCAACTTTTTATCAATAATAATAGGAAATTTTGAGGAAAGGTCACTGAGTAGGTGCCGATTTCATTAATAATGGCGTCTTCTTTCATACTGATAGCACAAAGGGTCAATTTCGGGAGCTTCAACCGCAGCGCCATTTCCATCCGTCTTCCAGTCCGTCAATGCCCGGCCCGCCATCCTCACTGCAGGACAGTGTGCAGCGATAACTCAATCTGCTGCTCGAAACTTTGTAAGAAGTTCTGACAATGACGCAATCTCTCAAAGGATATACTGATACAGCCATGACGCTCTCTTCTTCTGTGCCATCTTGTGCCTTCCGGACAGGTGCCGTCAAGCCACATATAGACTCGCTAGCAGCTGTATCTTTTGACTTTTGTGGTACGCGAGTAGCAGAAGTTGTCACATATGGGCAGCTATAGGTCGAAATAGTTGTACCGGTTGGCCTCGCGATTCTGTGATGAGCTGGTGCTGCATGGTCTGCAGCAAAAGTTGTCGTAGTGGCCGTAGGCGTGCTCCGGGAACTCGCTCCCTCTACCATCATCGTGTATCGTATACCATTAGCGCTGCTAGACGGCATGTTAGCACAGTAAAACCAAAAATCTCCTCTATATTGTAATTTTGATTCAAAGTCCGCCGTCACTCACCCCTGTGCGGCAGATTCCTGCGCGTCTTGCTTCTTTCCCAGCTGCGTGTCATGTATCCGGCCAACTACGGCGGCGACAATGAGGCAGACGAGAAAGGCAATGAAAATAGATGTACAGAGTCGTATGACGAGCGTTTTCTTGGGTAGCTCTCCATGCTTTTTTCCCCGCCCAAGAACGTCGTCCTGATAGTAGGGCGGCGTAGTCATGGCTTCATCTCGGTAGGGCGGCGGCTGATTGCGCGGGCTCGGAGGAGTACTTTCGGCGAGTGTGGTGTCGCTCGACGCGTAATGGTGCGTGGCCACTCGAGCTTGCGGCCATGCACCCAGTCTGGTGCCAGAGACTGGGGGCGATGAGGCTGCTGAATATGATCGACCCATGGTGCAAAGAGTACTAATAGTACACTCTGTCTGGCTGTGCAGCAAATACCACGATGCAGTCGACCATCGAGTGGCTAAATTACCAGAACGTAGCCGAAAGGAGTTTTTTCGTTCAAACCTGGGCGCAGTACCTTCTTAGAGGTGTTACTTCTACTTGTCACATTTTTGAGGCCTGCCGCCTGATCGCTCCATGCCAGAGGCCTGGTGTTGGTGATCGGTGGCTGAACTGGGACTGGAATGAGTGTCGGTCATGACACTTACACCAGTGGGCACCAGAGACACTCGTAGCGCTAAACCAAGTAGAAGAGTAATTTCACCGAAACATGTCTGACTGTCTCACTCATCCCTTCCTGCGCTACGTCAAGACTTGCGCATTGCTTGATTATGTCTTTGGCGGCAGCACGCTGAGTCAGAGGACTATGATTGGCTCTCCCTCTCTACTGTCTGTTATTTCTTTCGCACATGGAAGCTGCAGATTCGACGAAAGTGAAAGTCCGAATAAGTCATTCAGCGAAGCCAGGAACGTCTCATGACGCTCAGGTTTGAGATGGACGGACAGTTGACAGTATAGGTGGGCGTTGTGCCTAGAAGTACACACGCCATGTGAGCCTATCTAATAGTCAAATCCGGATTTCAAGCTTCTCTCTGACGTAAAAGTCGCTAAACTATTTAATAAAAGTCATGGTGAGTGACTTGGCTTGTTGAGGCAGTACAGAGGCAAGAGCAGAAGCGACTCCTGGAGTGCATTCAAGGCACTTCCAATTGACAAAGCTGACGACTTAAAGCACATATTGCACGCACGCTTCTTTCTTCTTCAAAATACATAGAATTAAAAGCAAGTGCATCATAACGGCATAGCCCAGCGAAGCTGAACTGCACGCTTTCGCTCGCATTATCGAATATAACATCCTGGCCCGGCCAATTAGACAGTGCTTACCATCAATAAGACCGCGATATTATCGGTCGCGAGCAGCGCATCAGAGTGAGCGGGGATCAGGAAGACAGGATCCGAGTATTACTCCACAGAGTTCATAACAACATGACAAAAGTTCCGGTTGCTGCAGGGTACATCCACCGAGAAGAGAAGGTAAGTAATCGCAGCTAAAGGCGCAATAACACCAAATAGTGACAAAATGAGAGGACGCCACAGGGTCGGCTCGTAATGGGACCGGCAACACTCTTCAAATATTGATTCGATGTCGGAGCTTGAACGAGTTAAAGCACCTTGAGTATAGGGAGAGATTCGTCGACTGTATTTCAATGATTTTCTTTTGTTTTTGGCATAGACATCTTGGGGAATTACCCCGCGATTTTATCCACCGTTGGTGACCGACCTGTTTTTTACCTTAGAGCACGGTTGCATGAGTATCTAGACCTTTTGAAGGGCGTTTACTTGTCTCAAATAGCTCGGTCCCCATTGTCGGTCTTGCCGAGATGGAACAATGCTGTTGACGCGATGGGGATATTGCAGGGACATTGCAGATGCGTGGCTGCAGACCTACATATAGTTTCTGGGGCAAGCCGGGGTTATGCTGCATCGGCGGGGGCCCTTCCTTAGGCTTCTTCTCCGCCAAAAGGACTCTTAGCTCATCTCGGACAGCGGTAATGCATGCGACCCGTTCATTTTGGGTCTCGGGTACGGGGCTGGCGAGCCGAGTCATCTGGTAAGGCACTCTAAACCGATCACAGCCTAGATGTGGACCGGCTTCCCGGTTTGGTGTTTGCAGAACATCTGAAGTCCATCTATATGACTCCATGTTGTGTGAAAGCCCATGACTACCATGGTCAGCTGTTAAGAAGCCCGTTTCGCGCGATTGCTCGGTAGCCCTGCCAAACTCAGACCTCGCCTAGCTTGTAAGCTACTCTGCCAGATGCAGTATACGCCATCAATCGAGTTCCGTCACTTTCGTTTCAGTTTCTCCGTACCAACGCAGTTGAGTACGACGTGTTCATCTTCGATAGCGTGTCTGGTAAGCTTGAGAGTGCAGACATTGCCAATGTCGTCCCGCGGATAGACGATGCCGCCGCTAATTTAAACCAGCAATAATAGCGCCAGTGTTGGTTTCCGCATTGCAACGGACAAAATAAGACTTTCAGTCTCGTCTCTGGCAAATACAGGCATATTTACCTGTTGAAACCGAGGAGCTGCATGTCCTGAGCTCAGCATGGAGATCCATTGATCTCGAGATCAACTACGTTAATCTCGATGTGTCTGGCCGCGGCATGGCCTACTAGCCGGATAAAGTTGCGCATCTCGTTATCGATACTGGCTCAAGAATCTGGGACGCAATAGACGGAGCCTAGAAAATGTAGATGAATGAGGTATCGCGTCTGGCCACGTTCGTCGGTAAGCGAGGAGCGAGCATAGTGCGCTTCATAATCGATGTATGGCGGCCCAGGGCTTAACCCCGTCTCCCGAGAGTTGGTGATTGGTAGCGTAAATATACAAAGAACCTATGCTATGATTGATCCAAATGTTCCTCTGGCTGTCTAGTCGCCTTGTGAGTTGGCCGTCACATGCCCATGTGTCAAGGTGTGCAAGCCTAAGCAACCGTATCTAGCGGCTGGGTTTCCGCACAGTGGCACGTCTCCAGATAGATATCGCGATGAGCTTGCATTGCCGCACTGTAGCCCTGCAGAAGATTTTGTAACAGAAGACCCAGTTCGTGACAAGCACGCCACGTTCGCTAGTGCGCCTCCGCGATGCGTCAAAGGGCCCAGATGGTTGGTGGTTGGTTGGAAATGCAGAGCTGAAGAGGTCGGCAGCGACATCCGGAAAATTCTAGCGCCTTTGGGAATGGCCAGCATCTTTGGTCATCTTAGTAATAGTTGCCGCGGGGCGGCTGTCGGACAAGACACTAACAGGTTTCCGCGGGCATCTCACCCGCGGCTGTTAGCATCTCGTCGGCCTGTCGGGGTGGAGCGCAGGCAGCCCAGGGTCAACCCAGACTGATAACGCCATTTTCGCCCCAGAGCACTCAACTTTAACTTGCCCAGCCTGGGAGTCAACTCGGATGCGTCCCGTCAGCCATCAATCACGCAAGATCCCCCGTTCTCGTTTCGCCTCCCCGCCCGTGCCACGACCCTCGTATATTGCGAAGCGCATCGCCCGATTCTTCAGCATAGTCTCTCGGCGTCTGCCCTTCCCTGTCTCGTACACGCAGCCCCCGTCTCGCGTGCTTTCATTCAAAATCCGATCCTGCATTGCGACAGAGTGTGACCTCAGTCGGGCTCCCAGCACTTGTTTCAACCTCGATCAGACGCCTGCCCCTGCATCCAAGTTGCCGAGCACCAGGAAACCCCTGCTTTAGCATTGCTGAGCGTTGACGCCATCCGGCGCTGACAAGCCGCAACTCCAACATCCGCCATTTGGCTGCTCGACACACACGTAGAGCACGCCATCCCACCCTCTGTCCGCCTCAGCACCGCAGCAGCCGATGGCTGGCCCTGCTCTGCACCCACGCCATTTTTAAATATGGCTGCCCGTCCTCACCGCATCCCTTTTGACATGACACACGCAACTGACTCTGACGCTACCTTACTGGCGTCTGCTAGTCAAGACAACAATGTAGCTGTCCAACAACATAATCAGCAAACCGCACCTGCGACCTCACATAACTCTCAACACAAATCTCAACCCTCTCGAGATAATTGCGATCGAAGAAGACCTGCGGAGGAGGAACACTCCCGGCTCAAGAAGATGCCTTCGGCGCTGGTTGGTAAGACCGTCAGCCCGTTTCTGAAAGAGCACATCCCAGGCATTTACGCGCCGGTCGGTAAAGATTTCCAAGATGAATCTTCCCACACACCGCCAGTTTCTGTACCGAGGGATGCCAATACTCGATTCTGCTACCGCCATCGCCCGGACTCCAAGTGCCGGCGAACCGCCGACGAAACTAAGATGGGCATGATCCAAAGGGTACGTTAAACACCACTAAAGACTGGATTGTCATGCTAACGCGCCCGCAGGATCTCAACAGTCTCTCCGCTGCCGATCAAGAGGCCATCACGCATGTTTGGTCTCTCTTCTCAGCCGCACCTGCCAAACACCGAGAGCTTATGCTCCAGGGCATCATTACACAGTGCTGCTTCCCACAACTCTCGACCGTCTCCCGCGAAGTACAAGAGCAGCTCAAGATCGACTTTTTGACGGCTCTCCCGACAGAGCTGTCCTATAAAATCCTATGCCACCTCGATACAGTATCGCTGTGCAAGGCCGCCCAGGTCAGCCGTCGCTGGCAGAATCTTGCAGATGACGATGTAGTCTGGCACCGCATGTGCGAGCAACATATCGATAGGAAGTGCACCAAGTGCGGCTGGGGCCTGCCGCTGTTGGAAAAGAAGAAACTCAAGGCATGGAGTCGTCACCAACATACAGCGCATGGCAAAGAAAGCGAATCGAGCGAGACTGCCGACGAGGTTAATGGATCCAACAAGCGCCCCCTAGAGGATGAAAGCGCACCTTCCAAGCGACCACGTCTCGACGGTACTGGCCCGTCTTCGGCTTGTCTCGAGACGGAGCGCAAGTTTCGTCCCTGGAAAGATGTCTATCGCGATCGTTTCAAAGTCGGGTTCAACTGGAAGACAGGCCGCTGCACCATCAAGACCTTCAAGGGCCACGAGAATGGTGTCACTTGTCTCCAGTTTGATCAGAATATTCTGGCTACCGGCTCGTACGACACCACGATCAAGATATGGAACATCGAGACTGGCGAGGAGCTACGTACTTTGCGCGGACACACAGGCGCAGTACGAACATTGCAGTTTGACGACAGCAAGCTCATCAGCGGCAGCTTCGATAAGACTATCAAGATTTGGAACTGGCAGACTGGAGAGTGTCTGAGCACCCTTCAGTGTCACACTGACGGTGTATTGTCGGTACACTTTGACAAGGGAACGCTGGCGTCCGGTTCGATCGACAAGACGGTCAAAATTTTCTGCTTCGACACAAAGCAAACGTTTTATCTACGTGGCCACACTGACTGGGTCAACCATGTTAGATTAGACACTGCATCTCGAACCGTCTTTTCTGCATCTGACGATTTGTCTATCAAGTTGTGGGATTTGGACACGAAGCAGTGCATCAAAACTTATCTCGGTCACGTCGGTCAAGTTCAGCAAATTCTCCTCATGCCTCCCGATTTTGAACCAGATGAGGTTCCCAGCGAGGAGGACAACGATTCTTCCTCGGTGCATAGTGGCCGGAGCGCGACGCCGACACCGTCCGCCCATGTTGATCGGTCTGTGTTTGGCCCCGGATTCGAGTCGGAATCGCGACCACTACCGCCGCGATACATGCTCACGGGTGGACTCGACAATACGGTACGTCTGTGGGATATTGCCACTGGCAAGTGTATTCGCAGCATGTTTGGCCACGTCGAGGGCATTTGGGGTCTAGTCGGCGACACTCTGCGTGTTGTCACTGGGGCCAACGATTCGATGACCAAGATTTGGGAGCCTCGTTCTGGCAAATGCGAGCGCAGCTTCACTGGTCACGCCGGGCCGGTGCAGTGCGTTGGCCTGAGCGATAGTCGGATGGCCAGCGGAAGTGAAGACGGCGAGGTGCGCCTCTACAGCTTCGAAGGCGAGGCCAAGGAGGAGCGGGGAACGCCCTCGTAAACCTGGCCACCATTTGAGACGTGAGGCTTTTGCAAATTATTTTTTTCTTTTGGTTTGGTTTCTTTCCCTTTGTTTGGCGTCGAAACGGCATGGCACGCAAGCACTGATGGTTTATATAATGGATACCCCTGTCACGTACAACACAGATGGAAAAAAATACCGGATCTTGATTTGTGGTTGGACTTTTCGACATGGCAGGCAAGGAAAAACATATTAAAAATAAGACAAAATGTTGGGATGGACGGTGTTTGGGAAGATGATTTCTGCTCCTGGCAATGAAAGAAATGGATAAGAGACGGTGAAGGCATCAGTGCCCAAAAACATGTGCGCAAAGTAGGGACAGTGATAGAATTGAATAACGGCCTAGGATTGAGCTTTATTACTCTACATTTGGTCAGCAGTGCTTTCACATGTGAACGCTAGGCATACCACTAACTAGCTGGGCCAAGTCGCAGACTGGGGATGTTTGAGTCGCGCGTATCCAGCCCAAACTCGTAAAAAGTCGAAGCTTACCTATGGATGAATTCTCGTGTCTATCAAGACGTTATTGTATTCACCTGTGTTCGTTTGCATGTTCACTATATTACAAGAGAGAGGAGACGAGCTGCAGGGGACCACATCTCCTTGTGGTCCATGACTGTGTAGGCAATGCAGCCCCTCGACGGAGCGTCAGCCCACCATCTGTCTCGTGACGGTGTGCCATTAGAATATAAAAATAAGGCATGTCATAATTATTATGATGCGAAGCCGGCGCAAAGTCATACACAGTCGGTCATCACGCTGGGCTGGTTTTTTGGCGGCGCCTAGGAACGCGCCCCGGCGATAGAGCCCCGGATTCCGGTCGGAGCTCCGCTGAACCGGAGTTTTCAGGGCGTCTGTTGCGCTGAAGTTTGGGAGGGCCCGCTGAGACCTTTTGGGGGGGTTTTGGGGCGATGATGATGGGCTTTTGGTAAACGGGCATATGTCTCCCGAGGTTAAAGATGGGACAAAGCGGGTAAAGATCGATTCGGTAGTTAGTCGCACTTTGACTTCAACTCATAAGGTTGTTTCTTTGTTTCCCTTTTTTACAGAGTAGTAGCGCTCAATGCCTCGGCAAAAGCTGATCCCCACGGGCTGGGTCGACTTAAGCTTCATAATCTCAAGATGGCTGGTCATTTGGTGCAAACGTTTAGTTAGATTAGCGTGCATTGGAAACGGCTCGGGCGCTGTATCTTGCTGTAGTATCTTACTGTGGCAGAATCCATCTAAGCGCAGCTCGATTCATCAGTGGCTTCTGTGCACACAGCGAGACCTTCTGGAACGCCCCGGCTAACTAACCTAGGTACCTACCTAGGCCGACGTGCGTAAGTATGCAGGCGGCAACGGTCTCACAAGTAGTAATAATATAAGGGTCCTTGTATTGCAGGACCCGGAGGTAACACCGGATTATTACTCGGAATGACGGGTTTTACTCTATACTGGTACGAGAACTACAAGATTTTTTCTTTGAAGTGACATGAAGCGGTTTTCGGTGCTAGACGAAAAGGATACAACAGAAATTTAGCAACCTACCTACGGTTCGAGATGCCCAACGGCGCATCGACTCCAAGCAAAGTCTCGAGTATTTATTACCAGACCAAGAAGTGTACAACGACGACTCACCGTCTCACCGATGAAATAAGCTGCTACAACGATCAACTACCACTAAGCCCTCGCTGGAACTTTGATCAAATCTTGGCGCAGGCCTACAAAGTAGTGTGAGGTGCCGGGTGTAGTAAGCCTCTCAGCAAACTGTGGAGAGGGTGAGGTGATGTAGATGATGCTTGGTGCATTGGTCACTCTGACTGGTGATGAGGTGTGTGGGCAGCTGAAGTACCGGAAATGAAGTTGCTTTTGTTTTTCTGATCCTCTACTATGGTTTTTTTTTTTTTTTCGTTAAATTTCGACGTCGATTAGAATCTGGGTAGCTCAGAGTAGGAGTAGTTGAGTCGCTTTGGTCGTCTACATGTCCAAAGAGCCGAGCCCCTTTGGTCCGACCCGGTCTCCCCCGGAGCCAGAAAACCAAGAAGGAGAGCCAATGCGGCTCAAGTAAAATCCAACCTGTCTCTAGACCCAGTTTCTCTCCTTTCCGACCATTAATACTCCGTCCAGGGCCCGCCCCACGACAAACCCACAAGTTACAACGCTGCTGCCGGTGGGGGAAGGGAAGCGCCCCCGGGGTTTTTCTCTCGCTCTGGATCCCCCCCTCCTACCACCAACCTTACGACATGGTTTGCCCTTCGGGCTGGCGGGGGACCCAGAATCATATGCTAAAAGTAGCCCGGGGTTGTGCGTATGTGTGTGTGTGTGTGTGTGTGGTCGCCGCAAGTCTGCATGTGCTCCAAAGGTCAAAGCTATCGGCGAGCCGTGACTGTAACCTTTCTCTGGCCGGAGCCGGCTCTTGTCGCAACTCTGACTTTTTATTGATTTCTCATCCTTTTACATTCCTGCAATTCGTTTCTTTGTTCCCCTTTGCCTCTTGAAAACTCTCCGCTCTACCGGCTTCGAGAAAGCATAGCTCGTTGTTAATCATCCTTGTCGTTGCTTCTTCCTCTCCTCGTGCGCGAAAGCCTCGAAAACGAAACTCGCCTTTCCCTCCGTCCGCCAGCGTCACTGTTCCCCTTGTCGCATACCCAAAGAAGCGAGTCGCGTCTTTGCTTTGATACCATATCTTGACAGTAGAGACATTTGCGCAAGTGTTCTTCTACTCTTTTTTGCTTCGCTGCCCTCCCTGGACAACACCTAGCTCTCGTTCCCGTCGTCCCGTCCCATCTGCAACAATGCCGAGCCAAGCCGCCGACGGCAAGAAGAAGCCGCCCACGGCCGCCGTCAACCTGATTGGTATGTAATTGGCGCGCTCAGAGCGCTTCTGCAGAACACAGTATAGTCGATTGAAGCTGACGTGAATTTTTTTTCTTACAGCTGGTGGCTCTGCTGGTATGATGGAGGCCCTCGTCTGCCATCCCCTCGGTAAGTCATGGTGAAACTCCCCCCCCGAGGCGCAAAGAGAGGCTCGGCAGCTCCCCACAAGTTCGCAGCACCCGATCGCCGGGGCCGCGGCACAACGGGCAGTGACGTATCTGCCCGTGAAAACAGCCCAATTGGCCCTCTCTGTTACTGCCAAGAAGACAAAAATGACGTATTCGGGAAAAGAGAAGAGAGAAAGAGAAGAGAGGGAAAAAAAAGACAAGGGCCGTTGATTTCGCTAACATGGCCCAGATACCATCAAGGTCCGTATGCAGCTCTCGCGCCGCGCCCGCGCCCCCGGTGCCCCCCGCCGCGGCTTCGTGCGCACCGGCATCGAGATTGTGCAAAAGGAGACGCCCATGGCGCTGTACAAGGGCCTCGGCGCCGTGCTGACGGGCATCGTGCCCAAGATGGCCATTCGCTTCACCTCGTTTGAGTGGTACAAGCAGCTGCTCGGCGACAAGACGACGGGCGTGGTGTCGGGCCAGGGCATCTTTTTCGCCGGCCTGGCCGCGGGCGTCACCGAGGCCGTCGCCGTCGTCACGCCCATGGAGGTCATCAAGATTCGGCTGCAGGCCCAGAGCCACTCCATGGCCGACCCGCTCGACGTGCCCAAGTACCGCAACGCCGCCCACGCCCTCTACACCGTCGTCAAGGAGGAAGGCTTCGGCGCGCTGTACCGCGGCGTCTCCCTCACGGCCCTGCGCCAGGGCACCAACCAGGCCGTCAACTTCACCGCCTACTCGTACTTTAAGCGCTGGCTCATGGACTGGCAGCCCCAGTTTGACGGCAAGAACCTGCCCAGCTGGCAGACGACCCTGATCGGCCTCGTCTCCGGCGCCATGGGACCCCTCAGCAACGCCCCCATTGACACCATCAAGACGCGCCTGCAAAAGGCGCCTGCCCGCCCGGGCGTCAGCGCCTGGGTTCGCATCACGCAGATCGCCGCCGACATGTTCAAGCAGGAGGGCTTCCACGCCTTCTACAAGGGCATCACCCCCCGCATCATGCGCGTCGCCCCCGGTCAGGCCGTCACCTTTACCGTCTACGAGTTCCTGAGAGAGCGCCTCGAGAAGAGCAACCTTGCTTTCGTCGGTGGAACGTTTGAGGAGTAAAAATCGGGACAAACCCGCAATACCGCGGCGCCTAGTACGTTAGCACACGACAAAGTACAACACTGTTCTCTCGACTTGCACACACAAACACAACAACATACACTCGCGCCTACGTCAGACGAACATGAACTCTTGGTTATATACCCTGTCAACGAGGACCTGTGGTTTCTATACAATTGTCCAATAGTATAGAACCAATTATTATTTTCTTTTCCCTTTTCTTCCTGTTTATTTAGAGGCATCATTTGATTGGTATTATATATTACGTTGGGGTGCCGGCGTAGCTGAGGCTACGAATCATGGTGGAAAGACGCTAGACAAGATCGTGTCTTGCCGCGTTCTGTCGCATATCTTGTCTGCATTCTCTTAGATGTCAAAAATGAAATAAAATAAGAAAAAATGTCTCCAAATTTCCTTTAAAACAATCGCATAGAGTCGTATGCTTCTAAATCTGCGAAAATCTGCGGACAATTTTCCGTCCATCTTGTAAGTACTCCTATCCATCTCTCACCGGCCAGGTCGCTTCGGTCGGCTGAAACCTTGCCGCGCCGCCGGCTTTGGGTGCAGGTCATCCAAGACCAGCTGCTCTGTCACCTCGCTTGTCTCTTCCACCTCAAATTTCTTTTCAACCGTCAGGCCGGCCTCCTGGTCTGCAATGGTCAAGACCGCCCGCTTCATCAAAGGATACATCATGCGGTTTTTTATCGACTTGGCGCCTGTGGACGCTGGGCATGTGTAGAAAAAGAGCAGTGGGCTCTGCTCCTCTCCTCCATGTGTGTGCTTGTAGCGGTAAAAGGTGAAGCGCGGCTCGGTGCTAGAAATCGCTTGCGACAGCTCGGCAATCGTGCCGGGGCTGGGTGACTCGGGTACAAGTTCGATGGCCTCGGTGGCTGGGTTGATTTTCTGTTTCAATTAGCATCATTCCTTCTTCAACTGAGTTGTTCCAATTCCCTTGCACATGGCAGCACTGTCAAGAGGCTCAGACACTTACCAGCATAGTTACAGCTCGGCTGCCCTGCATGTCCTTCAAGGCGGCAATAGCCTCCTCAGACACAGGCATCGCCAGGCTCTTGCTCAAATGAATTTCTCGCGTTCCCGTACCCGCACCAGCTTCTTGTTCCGCGCGCTTGACTTCGCCCAGCGTCCGCTCTTCTTCCGTCAGGGGCGCCTCCAGCTGCGCATGGGCATCTGCCTTTTTAAAGCCAGTCTCGGTGAACTCGTCCGGCGTTGTGAAGAAGAGGCTCTCGCGAAAGTGCTCCAGGCCCAGTTCTCGTGTCAGCGTCAATCGCGTAGATGCAAAGAGCATCTTTTGCCGCACCGGGGCGGCATCGGGTACGTAGGAGACTGCCGCCAGTTTCGGCGCTGCGTCGTATCGTCGAATGATGGCGTACACCGCTGCATTGGGCTTGATGTGCGACTGCAGAGAGCTCAAGTCGCCCGAGAACGAGGATGTCGAGGCCACATTGGCAATCGGGACTAGCGACTCTTTTTCGATGCCAACCAGTAGAGCAAAGGTGGACGATGACGACAGCAGCGAGCTAAACTGCTCGTGCAGCTCCTGCGAAGCTGTATCATGTTAGGCGGCAACCTTCTCTACCAACGCTGGCACACATACCGGCAATCCCTGACTGCATGTCGCAGAGTCCGGCAACTTCAATTTAGTTTGCTTATCAAGATGGCTCAGGTCTTGTTTTTGTCAGGCTGAAATCTAGGTCGGTAGTCAACAAAGCACCTATAACTGCGCAGCGGGGTTCCCTCGTCACCGTTGCCCCGCTTCGCAGGTTCTACACAATCATACCCTGAACTCTTTTAAGGTACTTCCAATATGCGCGTTTCCAAAAAGCACTCGGAAAAGCGAGCGCAAAAATGAAGCGATAATTAACCTTGTGTATTAGACACATGTTTCGACATGCGTGTGACTTTTATGGTCCTGCTATAGGTACAATTAAGTAACGAATCTGTGTAAGATACTCCTCCACCATTACAACAACCATGAGTAACTGCGACATTTACGTCATGAGCTAATTCCTGCCAAAGATGGGACCTAAAACAAACGAATGAAAATATAACGTAGCTAAACTCGGCCCCAAATAAATGTATGAAGCACACTCCGGACTATCACATCATCATGACCGCAATGATTGCAAGACCACCAATGGAGGAGAATGAAGGAAGACAGACAGAGGCGGAATCTGACCCTGGTACCTGGGAAGGGACAGGCGACTCCCCATAAGGTTTGTTGGTGGGCGCTGTTTTGGCCGACATAGTAGTCTCGTATTGGCGGACTGCGGGTACCGATCCTGAAGGACCCGGTGCAGTGATCTGGAGAGCATCTACAGCTGAAGTGCTGTATACCTGGGGCTCTGGCGCCGGTCCTTCGGCAGTCTGGTACTGCGAGGGCTGAGATGGTTGGCAAGGCTCAGAAGACTGCGTGGCCGCGGACTGTGAAGTGGCCAGAGCACTGGATCGGCTCTGTGGTTCAGGTGCTGTTCCAGCAGGAGTAATGAGCTGCGAGCTGACAGGAGCTGCCGTTGACAGTGACGAAGATGACTTCGTAGTAGCGGCGTTGGTGGCGGCAGTATACTGTGCAAGAACAGGCTCTTTTACGTAGACATTTGCAATGCCGGGATTCTCATCTGGGCACGAGTTACCACAGCAGCCAACAATCGGGTTATTTTCGCAAAAGTGGTCACACATGCTTTCGTCCTGAGAAGAGATGGCGGTTGGATCATTTCCGCATCGGCATTCCCTAATAACATCGTTAGTTTGGAAAGATAAGCCTGAAGATAGAAAGCATACTCATTCAAAAGAGCAGCAAACTGGAAACCTTCGCATGCCTTCTGGCAAGCTTCTGGAGTAGCACAGCCATCGGGAAAGATGATAGGGTCTCCAAAGCAGGAAAGGTCAATGGAGGAGCAGCCGGTGTATTGAAATCCAGGGATACTATGAGGACTCTGAGCAAACGCCCCGAGGACCCAAGAAATGACAAGAAGGGGGATAGCGACCATAGTGAACGAATGAATAGACCGGCAGTAGGAGTGATTAATGGACCAAAGTGCTGGGATCACAACGAGCTGGTCCCGGATGAAATGAAAAGTCAAGGATTAATGATCACTGGGTGTGTAGGAAAAGAGAAGAAGACAAAACCAAGACACGGCAGAAACTGTTTACATGCCCGCAGAACAGGCACTTGCCTTGCCAGCTGGCAGCCGAACGACAGACCTGTGCAGCTGGCAAGCTGTTCCTGCCAACGAAGAACACTGCTACAGAACGTGCATTGCTGAATGTGGACCGAGAAGCATGCAAATTCAGAAAACGCGGGAACCTGACAGAACGATAATGGTCCTTGGAACCTGGGCTTGCTTCCTAGTTGTCCTCCGACTTACACGTGTAGAAGCAGCTTAGCATGTATATAAGGTGCTTGCAAACGGAGCCGCTCCCACCTCTTTTGAACCCCTACTCGAGCATAAGACGCGGCTAATCAGCTCAGAATACTGAGATGAACATAGTAATAAGCAATGTCTACAAGGTTTCTGCAACATAACTTTTCGATTCCGCTATGCGATGGCTAAGATTCGACTCTGCCTGGGACAAACCGAAGCGTACCAGCTGCAGCATCGTGCCCCACCTCGGCCGAAAAAGGCAGTCAGCAAAACTGGACTAGCGGGCCGTGCTGTCGGCTATGAGGTCACGTGAGACCACACATTTTCCAGGCGAAAAAAAGATGCGGCCCACAAGTCTTTCAGGGCAAGCGAGCCCCAATTTACAGACCACGGCCCAATTGCGCAAACTTCTGTTCAGGATCTGTCACGACTCCCATCATCGCAATTCGTTGAGCATCAAACCGTCAAAATGAGCGCCCAGGCCCAGAACAAGATCGCTGCCAACAGCCCCTCGAGGCAAAACCCCTCTGAGCTCGAGGTGTCCATTGCTCAGGCTCTCTACGACCTCGAGAGCAACACTGCCGACCTCAAGGCTGCCCTCCGCCCTCTGCAGATCGTCTCTGCCCGCGAGGTGAGATTTACCTGAAGCAATTGCTAGACCGACCATAGACTTTTCGAAATCCTGTTCCCCAAAGGCGATGCGATGTTAGAAACGAGCGTACTTCCGCGAGCGAAACTCAAACACTGATTTCTCAAGAATGGAGATTCTTGGTCATGGCTTTCGTGAAGGGGATTTGGCGCAGCGTCACCGACACTCGTTTGACTTCGTGGAACAGGACGGGAAGCGGTCCAAGGCATTATGTCCTGGAGCTCGCATGCTGACTTGTGGTCTTCTTTTAGATCGAGGTCGGCCACGGCAAGAAGGCTGTTGTCATCTTTGTCCCCGTCCCTTCCCTGCAGGGATTCCACCGCGTCCAGCAGCGGTATGTTTCTCCATGATGAAATCGACCACCGACAAGGAGTCAATTCTAACCTCACGTACAGTCTCACCCGTGAGCTCGAGAAGAAATTCTCTGACCGCCACGTCCTGATCCTCGCTTCGCGCCGCATTCTTCCCCGCCCCAAGCGCTCCGCCCGCTCTCGCAACACCCAGAAGCAGAAGCGTCCCCGCTCCCGCACCCTGACCGCCGTCCACGACGCCATCCTTGCCGATCTCTGCTACCCCGTCGAGATCGTTGGCAAGCGTGTTCGCACCAAGGAGGACGGCAGCAAGCTCCTCAAGGTCATCCTCGACGAGAAGGAGCGCGCTGGCGTCGACTACCGCGTCGACACCTACGCCGAGGTCTACCGCCGCCTGACTGGCCGCAACGTTACCTTCGAGTTCCCCCAGACCGCTGCTGAATACTAAGCAGTCGATCGCCTCAACAAAAAAATAGTCAAAATGAGACGGGGGTGAATACGGTTTTGGTTGGAATGTGCCATTTAGCATTGATGGTTGGGTCAAAGGGGCTTGGCGTCTTGCGAAAAAGTAGCCGTTGTAATGATATACGCTACATGATTTTTGATCATTCAATCGATCCTATCCTCTTTACCAACGTGACCATCGGGTATCTAGAAATGTAACATGTTCCTGCTCTTACTCCTGTGCAATTTTTCCCACACCGAGGACACACCAGTAGGCCAGCTCACGCTTCTCCCGTCCGTCCCGTTCCTTGCCCAGCGGTGTGCCCATGTCGTTTTGCACATCCGATTCCCACTCCATCCTTACAAACATGGGAATCTCGAGGACATCCTCTCCATCCTTGAGCGGCAGTTTGCTTGGGTCGCTGACCAAAGAGGCCGGGACTACTTCGAGGATAATACTTACCCAGTTTCGTCCCCTCTCCCAGATTTTACCTACCTCGACTTGATTGGAACTGTCGTTACGATCTTTGCCATCATCTTTCAATGCGTCGTCCCACATATCAGTATTGGCATCAATTTCAAACTGTGGGCACAGTACAGTGACTGTGCTGGAGAATCGACCTGGTGTTACGTTCGGGGTTGCCAATGAGACCTTGATACTCTCGAAAAGGGGGTTCTTGAACGTGACGATGTATTGGCAGGGCCGAGAAGGCTTCAATGGACCCTCTTCTGACAGGCCAGGTCGATAAATAACCGGGACGGGATTGGCTGTTGGCTGCAGAGGTCGTACCGTGATTGTTGGAATGTATGATCTAGCGACAAGTCGAATCTTGTACCTTGTTGACGTAACTTTGTTTTCTGGTTTCGAAAGAATATGTCTGCAGGCAGGACATCGCTTTGAGCGCTTGGTGCGAAGCAGATATGGAATCGGTCGTAGTTCGTCCTGGAACCGCACACCTTCCAGCTGGTTCTCCTTTTGCTCAGTCCCGACGGTGCAGTCCCAGCCTCCAGTGGTGAGCTTTTTGATTGACGAAGAGTCATTCAGATGAGCTAGCTTGAGGCCTTCATCAGTGTTCAGGGCCTCGCGCATGACGTACGGCACGCCTTGCTGCGACTTTGCCCCCCCGCGGCCAGTATACAGCGACATTATGCGCGATAGGGCGGCGGGAGAAGAAAAGCCGCCATCATGCACCGATATTCCCCCCAGCGCAGATCCCACATCCGCTAGCTGTGATTGATAGAATGACTTCAGATTTGTAAATTGTAAATCAGCGTCTACCAGATCGTCGGGGAGTGGCGTATCGTCGTGTGTCTCTTTGCGACGCTCCTTTACTTCTTTGGCGGTAATCTTTTGTTCGCCGCCGTTATTTACTCGCGATAATTGAGAGTGTATGCCGCTATGGCGGTCGAATTCGATACCGATCTCGCGTGAGGACCAGTGGCAGTATTGGCAGATGAGCGCAAACGGGCCGGTGCTGGTGCTGGAGGCGCCTTCGGGCCCGAGGAGCTTCGTCTCGCTAGCGTTTGGCACAGCAACAACTTGCACGGGGCCAATACAATTTGGACATTGATAACAGCTCCGTGTGCATCTAGCGCCCGATGATTAGAACCGCGAGAGCGTATATCATGGTCGTGGTCAAGTACCTGTTACCCTCACTCCGGAGATTGCTACTAGGAACCTCAAAAAGGCAATTGGGGCAGAAGTACGTGACAGTTTCCTCTGTCACACAGCGTGGGCACCGTATCTGCTGACAGTCTTCGCAGTACAGCAGGTATTCGAGGGGATACAGGCTATAGCTTGATCGAGGAGCTCGTGGATCGAATGTACGCTCGTCGTCTTCGGAAATAGTGGTGGCCGGCGAGCCCCTACCGGCATCAGCAGGAGGCTGATCAGAGCAAGAGCACTGAATATACGTATAAGGGGTAGCTGTAGCCATTCTCAAGCCCCATGGCAGCCAAGTGCACCATGATTCTAGCTCCAAGCTACGCGGATCATGTAGGTTGCTTGCGACCAGGAGACGTGACTGGCGGCTGGCCCCACCACGGTGAAGTCGGTATGCTCGGTGAGATTTTCTGCCAGGTGACGAAGGAGCCATTGCGATGATTGTTTCCCATCAACTTGTGTCGATCTGGGGTACATAATCACCACCGTTTCTTGCTTGTGCCCTTGGAGCATCTGGTAAAGACGGTTGAATCTGGCCCAAAAGACGACGACGAGCGGCGGGAGTCATTTCAGCAGCTAGAAGTGTGCAACACGGCCTCATCAGCCTCCCTTGACGAGACTGATCTCGCATCTCTTCGGCCAGCATTCCAAAACAAATGAGTGCAGCACCAAACGGATGTCCCTTCATGGCTTACGCTACATACCTCATTCTTCCCCGCACGCTATTCCGCGGGACTGATAAGAAGCGGTCACTTGCGCATGCAGCCTCTAAGCTGGAGACGACTACTTAGATCCATCCACTGATTCATTTCCGTACTGGTAACAGCAATCGCATGTACCCCGTACTCCGTTCGACGCCATGGCCTCAAAATCTGTCCCAAGCTCTCAACCCGCTTCTAATTACCAAAAACAATGAAAAAAAAAAAACGATTTGATCGCCTTTCTTTTTGTTTTAGATTGGGACGCTATCTCATCATTCACGCTGTTTAGGTGATCATCGTGGAATGGGGCTTTATTGGATCCCAGTCAATTTGCAGCATCACGCCATGGAACCGTAGCTGCAGTGACCAAGATAGCGCCGCTGCAGCTGCCAGCCAGACATCAGTGGCGCCTGCATAACAAGCCTGGCTAAAATACAGCACAGCGGGAGCAGACTGACAGACATGCATCGTCATGGAAGAACTGCAGCTATCATTGAGGACAGGGTTCTATCAGGTTTTCGATGACTACCTTGATGCTTGACTAGGTCAAGGTTGTTTTTACAGCCGAAAGTATTTCAGCAGTCTCTTGAAGAACGCCAAATCGATGATCACAACAACAGCAAATCCCAGACATCAGTTGCCTCAGTTTCGTCCTCTTGGGCTGTGAGGGTTCTTTTCACCCTCTCGAAACTGCCACGAGGAAGCAACCACCAAACCACCCGACCACCCACCCACACAGACGTTTCGGCGCCATCCGGGTACTATGGACGGCGCGCTGCGAGATGGTCTAGTTAGTGCATCCGTACCAACGCAAGCCAGGCTACCAGTATTGGGTGCCAGCGGGCCCCGCCCATCGTCATTACAACCACACTCCAAAATCTTATTAGATTCTGCTCGTCATTCATCATAGGCATTTTCCCCAAATGCCATGTCCACCCTCGCCAGGGCAACTGGCACTGGCATCAGCGGCGACTGACGGAGCGCTCGGGGGGTTTGGGCCTGCCCCCTGTGACCAGAAGAAGCTGGATGAAATCGTTGAGAGCGACTGTCGCAACGATTGTTCCAACCTGGCTTGACTCGGTCAAACTAGGTCAGTTTGCCGCAGCAAGATGCAACGAGCATGAAAGTACATCGCCAGCTGAAGGCCAAGGAGCTAGCCCAGCCACGCTCGGCACGTTTTGGGTTGAGGCGAAAGGCTGCATTCCGCGCAGGCCAAAGCACTTGGCCTCATTTTAGCCCAACTGTGCAAGAAAACTCGGATAAATTTCCCAATCATATGGCTGTTGTGAAGATTTGTGCCTTGACGACTGAGACATGTTCAATCGGTTGTGCAGCACTGAGACGCTGCATGCATGTTCATAGAAAGCTGAACTGATGGACAGCGACGTCGGGTGCGGTGACAACACAATTATGCAATTTTTCGACGCACGTCCTTGGTTTTGGTTGTTACAGGGATGGGTCGTCGTGGTCCGTCTGCGGCAAGTTGCAACTGGTAGTTTGTCGTCACTGAGACATGGCTTGATCGACCCATGACAACTGGACCTGGCTAGTCCCTATTCAAGCATTGCCAGCGGGTTAGGCTCCATTCCACCATATCTGCATGGATGCAGCATATTCGTTCGATAGCTAATACCCCCAAGTTGTGGGCAAGCTGTGGGCTGGTGCATGCGGCCAATCTAATTGATGCTTTGAGAGCATATTATAACTGCTCACCCCCAGGCTACGTCTATCATAGTATGCCTTTCCCCTGTGTATCCTCTCCAGCATCTGCCCTCTTTGGTGGTCAGGTTCTGGTTTCTGGCATTCTGACGGGGTCGTCGCTGGCGATGCGGCATAGCAATTGAGATTGCGTGGGTCAACGAGCCGCAGTCTACTTTTGAAAAGCCCAGAGCTGCTTTGCTACTTTTGGCCTTGCGGCCTTGTGGGAAGCACCGCATAAAGGCCATTGTACAGCAGCGCCACCGGACCGGGAACGATCAAATTGCTCGTGTAGCTGCCATATGACGACGGCGTAACGAAAAGCTCGTGTTTGGCAAATCATCCCATATTAAATCTCCCGGGCTGTGCTACGAAAGGCGCTGGTGGCGACAGCAGCCGCGCTCCAGGTTCTATTTTTGATTTCGCTTTGCACCAATTCTTTTCGACAAGGGATCTGGGGTCTCCTTCTGTTGCCCTTTTTATTCGCCAAGCTTCCATCACCAGAGAAGTCTCAAATCGCTCTTTAGTCACTAATCATGCCGTCGAATGATCCGCAACGACATCAGAATGGCGAGACGCGGGCCCATATTGCGCCTCCTGTGAATCTGTGGGACGGACAAAAGCGAACAGTAACAGAATGGAGCGGTCTGCACAGGGTAAGCAATTCGAGGACCCTATGTGGAATATCATTGACCCTGCAATACAGGAATCTGAACTATGGGCTTCGAACGGCAGTTGTCTCATTTACCTCTATGGCAAGGGACAGTGTAATGCAGGCGCATCGTTTCGCGTGGATCTTGCTGCCTTGATTGCAACAGGGTGCCATGCTTTTATCGAGAAATACATGGACAAGCAAGGACATGATTTCGACCTTCCAAAGACGGATGCTGACTGGAATCGAGTTCGCCCCAATCGAAATGTGCAGCTATACATACAAGCTGTCCCAGGCAGCACACGCTCAGAAATCGCTCGACAGCATCTTTCGATTCGCAACTTGCTGGCCTGGATGAGAGGACTTCCGCTAGTTGGAACTCACCTGGGTGGAGAAATTGTGACTCTGTTTCAAAACATGGTCACCTATCGGCCGCTTGATGCGGACTCTACTGCAGACCTGTTAGTGTATCTCGAGACTGCCGGCTACCTAGACATGGTGGCACAACCGGATCACGCGCTTGCCATTTTACACATTGCCGAATACCTCCGCCACCAAGACCTCTATACCCGAGCATTTGTCCACTGCGTGGGTATGGGGGAGCAGCTGTATCGAAGCACTGAATACACGGTAAGCATGCTGCTTGCAGTGGAAGACTGCCCGCGCTGACGAGACATTTAGAAAATAAGTCTTATCTCGAGAAAACTTATCAGAAACGCGCGACGAACATCAAAGACGAAGCTTAACAATGCAACTAAGGACCTAGCCTCATTTCTTGACGAGGAACTCTCGGAAAGCCAGATCGGCCTACCTCTTGGCGTGCGTGCCCACCTCGAGAGATTCCGCAGCGCTTTGTTGGCTTTCTACACGATCAAATTCGGCTATTTCCCACCGAGAGAGTTTGACGCAAAAGTTATCAAGGCGATGACAGAGGATTTCGAAGCCTTGTACGATCTTCTCGTAGACGATGGAGTAGAAACGTGCGGGATGTTTGGCGGTAGCAGTGGTGGTGGCTTGTGCACTTTACAGATCATTCGAAGTTTCGACAACCGAAATTCGTTCGAGTGCCGCCAGCATCCCCTGCCTCTCCTCCCCAATGTACCCGACGTGCGCAAGACGCGCCGTATGTCCTGGCTTGGTCGAAAAGAAAAAGGAAAACCAGCCGACCGGCTGGTTGCTCACACGGCGCTGATAAAAGCCTCCAACTGGCGCGAATCATCCTTCAGGAATGATCTTGTGCGAATGTATCGTGAATTCGAAGGCAAGTCATTGGAGTCGCCAGCCAACAAGGGGGACACGCCAGATGACGTGTCCATCACGGACGCTCGTAAAGTACGCTGGATCTTGATATACGCCATGTGCCAGGTTCTGCGCAGCATTTCACGACAGGCGCCGCAAGTGGCGGGAGAGAAAGCACCTTATTTTCTCAGCGCGTCCGTTACTGAGCTCCCGCCATGGAACACGGCCCTCAATACGAAGATGGATTTCCCAATTTCGAGCAGTGTGTTGCCGACAATGCCTATGTCTGCAGACGAGCCATGGCAGCCCAGATTCGCAGACGGCGTGGAAATCAAACCAGATATAAACTATCTTGCGCTGACGCACGGTCATGAACGCCGACAGGCAGTTAAGCCGCGGCGCAGGCAATCAATGCCGGCGGCTCCGTGTACAATGTCTCCAACGAGACCATCACCACCTACGCCGGTGTCGGGCAACGTCCTCGCGCGTCGACCAACGATTCGGAACTCCATCAGGCAACGGCTACGACCTGTAACCGCAAGCTCTGTCGCTGCTGTCACGTCAGCCACGAGCAACAAGAGTGCCTACCGCGAAATTGTCATAGAAGGGTATGGAAATGGTACCAATGAGGTCAAGCTAGGGCGGCGCAATACTGTGGGATGTGTCAATTCTGAGGCTATCGGAAGGCCTCTTGAAATTCCACCCAAAGACCAACGGCCCGCTGACATGACTCCACCAGTCGGCGAGCCCGAATCAACTCCAACTCAGAGCTGGAGTAGCTCAAACAGGAGCAGCAACGCCAGCTCTATTGAAACAATGGAGTCGCGGGCGGTATCGAGCCCGGCGTCGCCAGCCACCGTGGCCACTGTCGAGTTTGAGCAGACGGCCGTTGAGCCAATCATTGTCCGCAACTCCTCGCACAGGAGCCTCACCCAGCGCTACCCGATGAAGTCGGTGCTGGACACCATCAGCCGCACCTCGAGCAAGCGTCGCAATTCCATCGCCAGCAGCGGGAGCAAGGACACGCCCCCCCTGCCGCAGTCGCAGCCGCCAACAATGTCTGGTGGTGGCCTGTCGCGCGCCCCGAGCCTGCGCAAAAGCTTGCTGCCGGAGAGCTGGACGCTGGCGGGGCGCGCACCGTTTGAGCAGGACATTGACGAAGAGGACGAGGTTGTGGCGCTGCAATCGGAAGCGGATGAGTGGAGGGCGATGCAGGCGTTTCTGTGCGGCGACGAATCGAGCACAGAGATGGCGCACGAGGGAGCCACCCCTGGTTGGGAGCAGTACCATGACTTGGGCGGCTTGACGGAAGTCCGATGAGAGGCGTGCGTCATGGAACAAATGCCGGCTTGTCATATGAAGAAGGGAGGACAACAGTTTTCACTAATACGCAGCGAAGGCTGCCATTGCCCAGCGCGAGGCCATCTAGTATCGGCGCCAGATGATACTCATTGTTTTTTTTTTTTTGAATTGTTTGTCTTTTCTTATTACCCTCTATCTGATGCATTGTCATGCGGTATCGGTTGCGAATGCGTTACGAGGCGTTGTGTCTTTATGTAGGATGATACCAAAGAAGACAGGCCTCGTTGGGCAGAGAGCTATTCCATCTTTTCAAATAGGTTGATTTGAAATAGTCTAGTGTTGGTTAATGTTATAAATACCCCAAACGTGCTTTCCATGTCCGTCCTACATGTCTGACTTAATATATACGGAACGGCCGTAAGCATTGTAAAAAGACTGCTGTGAGCAGCTTGGCAAATCTGTCTCTTGTGCGCGATACGAATCAAAATATTGCTGCGTGATCTAACGAGGGATTGATTGACCAAGACTCGATGATTAAGAGGGAAAATCAAAGTGGTATATAGCGTAAAATAGTCATAACAAGGTAAAATATATTGTAGTTATTTTCATTCTTTCTACTCATCCTTGACGTGGGAGGCAGCCTCGATCCCCCGTAGAATGTCGCCCCCAAGGGAGTAAATCATCCAGGTCGAGCCGACAAGCCAAGCGCCGCTGCACAGGGAGAGTTGTTGTTAGCCAAAAGAGACAGACTTGCGCCCAGATTCAGGCGAAGATTTTTTTTTTCTTGGCAAAGACTTACTTGGGAATAATCCATAGAAAGATGAGGCTGACGAGGTCATTATGGCCAATATTGTCAAAGCCGCTATAGTATTCGTTGAGCCCTATCAAAAAGCAAGAGGTTGTCAGCGAGGCTTTTCTCGTGCCCGTAGGCTTTTTGCAATCCTCCCTCCCCCCAAAGAAAAAGAAAGGACATACAGTAAAGAATCGTCTTGGAGAGCGTCATGACGGCCGCGCTAAAGCCAATCAGGACAGCCTGGGCACCGCGGCGGCCCGTCACGGCCCTCTTGCCGCCCACGCCGGCGTCGTCGACGGCTTTTGTAAAAAACGCCCAGGCGTAGACGAGATACATGACGGTCTCGACGGCGTTGAGGGCGCCCTGGGCGGCGGTGAAGCCGCTCTTTGCGTGAAAGGCCTTCCAGCCGTAGACGTGGTCGACCTCGCCGTAGAGCTTGTACGGGGACCAAAACGGCCAGTGCAGCCAGCCGTGCTCCATGGTGTGCGGGCGGCCGAGCACGTAGACTGTGTCCCAGATGACGAGCGGCAGCGAGACGCCGAGCCAAAAGAGCGTGGGCGCGTCGGGCGCGTGCGACCAGCCGCGGGTAGTGGCGGCGGCGGTGGTGGTGGTGGTAGGTGAGGAGGAGGAGGAGGAGGAGGAGGAGGAGGAGGGAGGGGGTGGAAGGTTTGGCGAGGGACTTGCGGCCGGCCAATGTGCGTTTGCTGGCGGCGGCGGCGGCGCGCGGTGGTGGCGATGAGGGTGTCGTCGCCGGGGCGGGGGTCTCAGGGACGGCGCTGCCGGCGCGCGATGACGAGGAACGGGTGCTGACCATGATGGGGGGGAACGCGGCAAAGCGCGCGACGATGCAGAATTTTGTGGAGGGAGGAGTTGAAGCGCGTAGTGAAGTTGACAGGGAGGGTGGACCGATACGCGCAGAACAAGAAATACAAAATTGAGAAAAGAAGATGGGATGCGGTGGCAAGTGGGTTTTGTTGATGGACGGGGAGGAGGAGGGGGGAAAACGGCAGCGCGATCCCGGGGGGGTAGGTACGTTGAAAGCGGGCTTACTTAGCAGCAGCAGCAGCATCAACAAGACAGAAAGAGAGAGGTGGTGGCGAGGGCTTTTGGGCGTTCAGCTCGCCCGCACATGAAAATCTCATCGTGTTTACTTTTTTCTTTTTTTTTGCGCTTTTATTGACCCGATGCGACATTGCAATAAAGCCCGCAAGGAAGGACCTTAGCTTGGGCCCCAGGTAAACTGCGCGCGGTGTTGTTTTTTTGCGCGGTTCTTCTCATATTAAAACAAAACGTCCAATTATAACCTAGAGACGGCTAATAAGCAGCAACAACTTCTTTGGTTCTTTGACCACGACACTTGTCTCAAATCTCCAGCCAGCTATGCTTGTGCTGCCTTGTCTGTCTCTCACTAAAGATGCACAAAATCTCCAACAAGACCCAAAGGTGAGACGCGGTCGCAACCGTCCCGGTGCACTCAATGAGCACCCAAAAATGCGGGGGGAGGGGGGGTGCCCATCTTCCTTCTTTTTCGGAAGCAGGCAGGAAACTGCTGTTACCATCTTCCCTCAAGCCTAGTAGTGGCTGCGATTGGACGCGCCGTGCTATGCACATGTCTCTTTTATTATTACTGGAGAGACAAGGGAGACCGCCTGGGACGGGAAATCGACGACAATCACTCTTCAGGACTGCCCCCAGCTAGTGACGCCATGACCTGGTTGCGTTTTGGCTTGTTTACTTTTGTGTGTCTGGGCGTCCCGTCTCGTTGTCCTGGCGCCTCACTCGTCGCGTCGATAGCTGAACGCATCGCAGCGACCCTGTCATCTTACATATTATGTGTTTTATTTACTCCTTCTCGCCGCCCGAGGTTTCTCTGCGTAGTAGCTTTACTTTGGCTTCTTTTAGCAACAATAATTTATTGTTAGCGATATGTTGAACCAGATCCATTTTCCCCAGACTAGCCTCCGTTGCCCGCCGCCACTCGGCCGGGCGTCTTCTTCTCTCCGCGTCCGGTGTCCCTGTTTACATTGCGCCAAATATTCAGCCCCTCAACGTTGAATCCATTCCGTGCACTTATGACGTCCGGGAATCGGGTAGCCTGTTGCACCACATTGGGACTGAGTAGCATAATGACAGATGATTGAAAATAACATCAAATGGTCGCCATGTTATTCTATTTAGAAGAATGACTTGCGAAGCGGCTGAATGGCATCCGTCAGCTTCCTGAGCGCCGCCATAAGCTTCTCGTCCTCATCCATGCTAAGTAGGCTGATCTTGTCCTCTTCGCCATGCTTCTTCTTCTTGTCGTCTTCCGGATTGATAAAGTACGGACCCTCGGCCGGACACTTGGTGTGCTCCTTTTCTGGCAGGTCACCCGCAGCAAAAAACCTCTTTACGATGTGTGCCGTGCACGGCGACGGCATCGCCAGCGAGCAGTGCCCGTAAGTCTGCACCTCGACCAGCTTGGCGCCGACAAAGGCACTCTGAGCGACCTTGGCGTTGACGAGTGGACAGATGGGGTCATAGGTCGTCGACAACACCAGCAACGGGTGCCGCGTCTCGACATTATGCCGCGCTGCCTTGAAGTCATGCGCCTTGGGAATCGCCCACTGCGCGCGCCCAATGTAGTGCCCCGTGTTGCTAGCACTGTACGGCAAGAACTTTTTGATGTACGGCAGAATAATTTCGAGTGCGTCGCTCTTCTTGGCCGGCCAGCGAGATGGACCTGCAGGCGCGTCATTGAACTCGACAAACATGCCAGACTCACCCATGCCGGCGTCTGGGTCGCTAAAATTGCGCCCTAGTTCACCCCAAGCAATCAGCGCTCCGGTGCCGTTGCCTTGCATCAGCTGCGCAAGATTGTCGGCCAGTGAGTACCATTCCTTGGGCCGGTACATGTGGCCAAAGACGCCGCCTATAACGGTATCGTACTTGATGGTGCCGAAAAAGCTACTGTTAACGTAGACCGATACTGGTTCCTCCTTGAGGCTCTCGATGAAGTGTGTGACGTTGCGCTCTAAATCTTGCTTCTTATCGGCGACAAAGTGTAGCGGGCACTTCTCGCCGGCCTTTGTGCACTCATCAAAGAAGCCCGAAAAGGCGTTGCCAGTATCCACGAAATCAGTCTTCATGAGCAGCTCATCGTACCACAAAAAATCATCTACCACGCCATCGACAATGACACGCTCCGAGCGATTCGGAAACAGCGTCGCATATGTTTGGCCCAGCGCGGTGCCGTAGCTGAAGCCCCAGTAGTAGAGATTGTCCTGCCCGATGGCATCCAGGATCGAATTCATGTCGGCAGCCGTCTGAGGCGTATTGACGTGGGGGCCATAGTCGCCCATGTTGTCGGCGCAGGCGCGCATCAAGTTGCCCGTCTCGCTCCAGAGTTCGGCATCCTGCTTAGGATCGCCCGTCTCATGCGGTGTAAGCTCCAGCCGACGATCAAGGTTTGAGAAGCATTCGGCTCGGGGTCGCGATCCCGCAATGCCGCGAGGATCAAACGACAGCAGATGAAAGTCGTCATCGCCGACAATGGTGTGTATGGCGCCGCCTTTGCGTTGCATAAAGCCAATGCCGCTGCCGCCGGGCCCGCCCGGGTTGAGAAGGATGTTCTTGGTGGCGTTGGCGCCGCCGCGACGTCGAATCAGTGGAATGGAAAAGGTCCTGTTACCAGAGCGCTTGGAGTCAAACTGGTCCATGGGCACGTCGAGAGAGCTGCACTCGACCGGCTTGCCATCGGTCTCGCCGCAGGGTCTCCAGGCGACCGTTTCGCCTGGGTAGCGGATCTGGTCATGTCCGCTACGGCGTGTGCTACCAGGGCGAACAAGAAGTAATATGACAACAACGGCAGCAATTACGGCAACCATGGCAATGAGAGACCAGATGACAGCTCGCTTCCGCTTCCAGATGGGCGGCTGGCGGATAGCCGCGCCCGCTTCCTGGGCGTTGTTTGGAAGAAGGGGAGCTCGTTCACCGTCCATAACTGCGGGCGAGATACCGCTTCAGTAACGGAGCGACCAGCGATTTGCCTGTGCAGCGAAGGCGGGAGAAAACGGAAGTAGGGGCTCTGAGAGAATGGAGAATCTAGAATATAGGTAGCTAGAGGCAGCTGCAGCTTCTGAGGTGATGATTGTTGATGAAACGGAGCTTGTGCAATCACGCCCTGTGCCGTGTGACTGAGGTGAAAGAGGAAAGGCAGCGGGCCGCAGAGGTTCTAGGGTCCGGGTACGGTTCACGGTTCCGAGCCTTGTATTGGCCTAAAACTAGAAAAGTTGTGTCACAGGCACGTAAGACGACTCTAAATTTAAGGAAGTCTTTGAACCTCTTGTTTCTCTTTTCTTTTCCTTGAAAATAAAATACTGAGGGGGGCTGTGAGAGCCGTTGCTCCTTCCGTTTGCAACACCCGAATGCACTAACTATTTACTGAATCAAAGAATAACCAGCCTCTTGTACCGGAAACCAACGAATTCATCTGGAACATTTTTTTTCATTCGCAAAATCATTTGCTCTGAAACGTGTCGCCGCCACTCTCCAGAAATTCCTTTTCCTTTGCCGTTGTCTCTCGTCCCAGCGGCTCGTTGCGATGGGGATAGCGCCCAAACTGCTTGATAATGGCCTCGTGGCGCTCCGCAAAGTCGAGCTGCGCGCGCACAAGCGCCCGCGCGGCCTCTTCATTCCCTTGCACCACCTGCCACGCGCGCCGCTTGTACGCATCCGCATTCTTGGGCTCCTCCTTCTCAGCCAGCAGCGTTTCAACATCCCGCGCGAGCCCCTCGTACTGCCGACGGCACTCGTCGTGCATGGCTGCGTCCTCGGTGTGCTCAAACGGGAGGTAAAACCACGTCCGGAACGCAAACTGCCAACGAATCTCGGGCGCCGTGTGCGGCACCCCCGCGGCAACGGCTGCCTTCGCGACGGCAAGCGCCAGCGGATCAAACACGGTAAAGACGACGCGCGAGGCAGGCCCGCGGTAGCAGTTGCGCGGGATCTGGTCGAGCAGCAGGATGAGGCTTAGCCAGTCGCACGGCTCCGTCGGTTGAACGAGACGGAGAAGCTCGGCGCCGTCGACACCGGACGCATTGATGGCTTCGAGAGCTGGCTCAAATTGCGTCCTAAGATCAATTAGCTGGCGGTGCTGACAGAAGCCGCTGTCTTGTGTTGGTGGAAAACTCACAAGCATGCCTTATCAAATTCGGCGCCGCCGGCGTACCAGCGCTTATGCGCGACTTGGCCAGGCACGACGAGGTCATCATCGCCCGGCAAGTGCTCATACCAGAAATCGCGGATCGACTTTAAAAAGTTGGAGTTGAGCACCTTGTCGAGCGCCATGGTGCTGCTGCGCAAATTCGTCGTCTGTGTCGCTGCTGAGGCTGTTGAGGCAAACGCTCGTCGAGCTGATGGGCACTTCCGGCTGTGGCGCCGCGTAGGTAAGCGGCCTGGAGATTGGGCTACTAATAATCTGTAACAAGATCCACGAAGCGAAACACTTGGAGATTGTGCTGCTATCGCATTTGGTCAGTCAATCGCAAAATAGTGTGCCAATACCGCGCCGACGAACCGATGGACCGTCGCAAGCTTCGAGACAGGTGGGACGGGTTTCTGAGCGATGCCATGTGCAACTACTGATGAAAGGCCTACTTTTGATTTGCAAGTCGAAAGGGAAAAAAAGCCAACTATATACGAGTCGTGCTTACGGAATCTTTTAAACTTTTAGTTCCCACTGCCCCCGAGGGTGAGGCAGAGCAGTCTCATGTGGACCAGCTCCACTGACCCAACACGATGCTAGCCAGCAATCGTTGCGAATACACTTGACAAATGAGAAGTCGTAAAATACAAGTTACAATAAGACAGTAATGCTGATACTTTTCCAGTATCCCTGAGCATACTCGAAGCTCTGCAACCTTTTTTTTTTATCGCAGACCTCGGACACCATTATGCACTGTCTCATGCGGTTGACACCACTGGCCTCTTGAATGGATGGGCCTCTGTATTCAAGACGTATTGATCCAAGTCAATCAGATCAGGCGGAGAAAAGATGAGGTAAAAGTACTTGAGCGTCTCTCCAAACCAAAAGCTCTGCAGAATGTTAGCGTGAGTAAGTTTGATGGCAGGACAGCCGCGCTCACCTCCATGTAATCTTCCAGGTTCTTCTGCCTGGAAGCCTCGTCGTAGACTGTGACAACATCGAGAATGGCCGCGTGGCCGTGCGTCGTGCGCGAGTGCTTCTCGATGGATTCAAACATCTTCCACGCAGACTCCTGGTACTCGGTGTCACCCGTCATGCGGTAGAGGAGGAACAGGCTCTCAATCGCCTCGGGCCGTAGTAGGTAGCGGGGGTCCTTTGCGGTGGTGAACCCCTTTGGCAAAATCTCCTTGTACTCTCTGCGTGCCCTTGTGCCTTCCTCCCAGCGCTTCTCATCCCACGGGCACGTGTCCGTGACTTTCGGTTCGCAGGCCACCATGTTGTATCGCTCGGGCATGACGCCGCTGGCAAACGAATGGTAGACAAAGGCGCAGCCCTTGGCAAGCTTGCTCCCAACGGTGACGTCTTCGGGGTTTTCCAGCAGCTTCCCGGCCAGGGCGACGGAGCCGCCGATGAAACACGTCAGGTGTTCGCTTTCCGGGTCAAATGTCACGTCACCGTTGGAGGATACCTGGGCGTTGCCGGAAATCAAAATGTCCTCGCCGCCGGGGAGCATGGGCCGAAAGAAGAGCTCCTTCTTTGCGGCAGCCAAAAAGCCCTGTGTCATTTCAGCGTACATGGGGTTGCCGCCGCCGAGCAGGGCGTGCATCTTGGGCAGGTATTCGTATAGAGAGTCGGCGCTGCCGCCAAGGGTAAAGGCTTCGCGGCTCTTGGTGTCCTTGTTGGAGAGCGAAACCCATATCGGCCACAGTCCAGGAATCCTGGTCGAATTCTGCTGGTCTCGGAAGAGCTCCATGAGCCGATTGACAACGTCATAGTATTTGGGATCCCCAGTCACTTGTGAGAGTCTCGTCATTTCGAGCGACAGCGTGCCCGGGGAAGCAGAAACAACCCAAGATTCCAGACTCAACCCGTTACTGGACTTGGCAGATTCAAAGTTCATGAAGTCCACGGGGAGGCGAAACTCGGTATTGAACGCAGAGTAAAGCATATCGCCGAGCTCGACGGCCTTTTTCAGCAGGACCTCCCGCTTGCTCAAGTCATAGGCTGCGAGAAATCCGCCGAGATAGCGAATAGTCGTTTCAAAGACATTGACACGGTAATCGGTGGATGTACCAAAGTCGAGCTCAGCCACAACAGCAAGTGCCTCTTCGAATTCATCCTTTAATCCCAGCATCCAGAGAGCGTCAAGACCATCGACCAGGGTGGCCATCCAGCCCGAAAACTGGTTCTTGCCAGTGCCGGATTTAGGGTTCAGGGCATCCATTTTCCATGCAAACTTTTTGTAATTCTGCCAGTCGTCCTGAAATACCTTTCCGACAGCAGCCCGTCGCTTCTCACGGACTCGCGCGGCCTGCGGCGATTCCGGGCCAAAATGGTGCTGAACCTGGGGTAGAGCCCGGGCCTTGTCCGTGGGCAGTGGGGTCACGACATCGGGCGGCAAATATTTGTGCTGAACCTGGCTCCAGTCGAAGCTGCTCTTCTTGAATATGACGGGTGGTACAGAATCGCTATTCATAAAGTGGTCCAGACTGACCCGGCGCGCCGCATCGCTGGCCTGTGGCACCGTGCCAAGGACATAATAGATGATGCCAAAGATGGCCAGGCCGCCCAGGATTGAGCGAACATAGCGGCGAGGTGCCAGGAACATTGTGGGGGACGATGGAAATGAAATCAAGGAAAGAAACACAAACAAAGGAGTGTAAAGAGGCAATGGCCAGCGTTGAACTTTACATTGGCGACAGATCTTTGAGATGCGACCAGTCTGAGGGGAGGACAGCAGGGAGGATCTGAGGAGGCATGGTGCTGGGTGGGTACTTTCCTGGCAGCCGTTTTCACCGTGCTGGCATAGGTACTCGAGCCAGGTCACGCGACTAGATCGGTGCTGCCAGCCCTAAAGTTCGTGTTCGGGAATGTGTTTGAAGGTTTCAATCTCGGTCTAGTGGATTATAGCGTGCATTTAGTGGGACTTGCTGCGTTTCAGCGCTGTTGAATGGCTGCTGAGAGCCCGAAACACAGAGCCTTACCGAGCCCTACGGTACAGGGCTTGAGGGCCCAGCCGTCAACTAAAATTAGGTAGTCCTGAGTCGCTAATCCGTACAAAGCAGCGGTCCGCAGCGTGGTAGGTATCCGCAGTTTTGGTTGGCGAGTCTGGACCTGGACTGGTGCTGCTTTTAGCTCCAGGTCACCAATAGTAGGCTGTCTGCCGCCCAATAACGACTTCAGAAAGAAAAGAAGAACAAACATAAGCGTAAACACGATAATAGTAATAGAGTTTTGAAGGCTCATATACAAAGCACAAAGTTGAATGTTCTGCTTTGCTGCTCGAGTTCGCGCTGAGACGCAGCCACTGTCCGACTCATCCACTGACACCGGAATGATCGAACAACTGCATAGTCAGTCTCCTGGGAAAGACCGTATGAAAGATCAAGTCGATGACAACCTGTGAGGCTAAATAGCGCTCAACAAAGTCTGACCATTCCTTGTCCTTAACGGGAGCCAGCCGCCAACACTCATCAAGACTCCCGCGTCGTACTGCAAGCAATGAAAACATTCAGCCCGTTCCGAGTGGAACTTGCGACACCCTCAGTTGAAGTGATTCACTGAATGGCTGTTGAAAGTGCAACTTGGCATCAACGCGGTCTGCTCTGATAAGCCGATCGAAACTTGGCGCGGGGGCGGGGGAGCGGAAAATGCCCAACTACGTCTTTCAACTTTGACTAGAATGGTTTTCAGAATCATACGCCTTTGAGTTTGCAGATATTTGGTTGCCGATGCTCGATACTTTGCGAGCTAATGCAGCGATCAAACACAAATGTGAGATAGAACCTCTGCCGAAACAAAAAGATGAACGTCGAAAAGTACATGTAGTCAGACAGTTCCTGGACAAAGCCCCGATGTAGCCGAGTAAGATAGTTCTATTGCTCTAGAAACATATAGGTCATTGTTTCATGTAGAAATCTCGGGCGTGCGATGAGGGACAGACCCTGTTTGTGACAGATGCCTGCGCGCCAGGGACCAAAGGACTCCATGAGCATTTCATTGTATAGTTGGTCACACCATTGATACAGCGTCAACGCCTTCCCGAACGGAAACGTATATAAGATACAATAATCCCTCAGACCTGTGAACTAATATTCGTCATCGCAAGCCCAAACACCAACAGTCGCCTACGCGTTCACAGTAGTCCAAACGTGTCAAAGATGCTTTCTGTTTCTCGACAATTCAGCACCGCTGACGGGCACAACCCCGAAATCATCTATCACATCTTGGAAAATGAAGAGGAGTTTGGTCCCCAGCCATCTTACCAAGCCCTTGACCATGATTTGCGTCGCAGGGGAACTTCGAACCAGCGAGCCCTTGTTATGATGGAAGCAGTGAGAATCGCAGAAGATGATGCTACTAGTCGTGCCCCTGTAAGATCCTGGGAAGAACTTGTCGACTTTCCTCCCAGCAGTCCGACCGATGAATATCCAGGAGCATTGGGCACTGCAAATTTGAGCGAAGAGGAGGCTGGCATATACGGGAGGTTGATGGAGCGCCTGGCCGCCAGAAAGTCTGTTGATCTCGAGAAAGACACGGATGACTTACTCGACAGGGACTACTTTAATGGCGTCCACCAGATTTGGCGAGCCAAGGAGATTGTCAGGCACATGACCACTGAGCAGCATGGCACGCCGCAGAACTTTAGTCCACATCTCGACTCGATACGTGCCGAGTTGGAGGATGCTGAGGAACCCATGGTGGAAGGTCCCTTTGACATTCTTCTCCCAGACCCCGTCACACCGGGCAAGACGAGCCGCCAGCGCGTGACTCTTCCTCACGTGTACTTGCCAGGTTGGGCGGGCCGGCCATATGCCAATCTGCGCAATGTGGAGGAGTGGAAATTCGGGATTAGGCTAGCCGAGGGCCGCTACCATAAGCTCAGCCTGTACTATGAAGTGTTGGATATCATGCTGAGCGACATGGTAGTTGTTCTCGGGTTCCCAAGCATGCATACCTTTTCGCACTTCATCCACCGGCCTGAAATCAAGGAAGCGTTTCGCGAGCTGTGGGACGCGTCACTCAAGAATCTCCAACGTGACAAACAGCTTGCCCTGAACAAGGAAGCGCGACGACCGGTGGCACTGCGCATCCTTTACTCCCGCGGACTCAAGGGAGAAAGCGAGTTCGATGCTAGGCGTCCGGACAAGAGGGACTGGCCTCTCGACAGCCACCTTGCCCGGTTCTGCCTCAAAGTCGAAAGAGTCTGCAACCGCTGGAAGCTGCCCCCGATGCGTGGGCAGATTCCTATGCTGGCTGGAAAGGCTCCGACTTCTGTTGTGGCGTGGGGTGGCGTGGAACTGGCAAGGTTGTTGAGGCGCATGCAAAAGGGTTATGGTAGCCGGATTCGCTATCTCGACCAGGATAATAATGTGTGAGTGCTCAATGCACTGCTTGTGATTGAACCGACCTGATTCAGAAGTTTGGTGAAGCCAATTATCTTTGCTAATGTTTCGTCAATCTACATTAATTCTATGATCATGACTTTTGCTTCAACTTGGCCGCCCCAACATCTAATCGTGACTTTTCCCGAACTTCATTGTCCTGATTTCCTCTACTTTCTGCAAACATACCGTTAGTCAAACTGTGCTATTCAGATTTTTCTTTTGCTACTAACTAACTAGTTGGTGGAGAGGTTCAACTCCAGACCGTATATCTCGCGTTCAGCCTCAAGACAAGTTGCTTTCAGCCGCAGGCCCGCAGCCCACTCTGGCTTGTCTGGCCCATTTTTTAGTTGACAAGAAAGACAAGGGTATCGGCAAGAGTCCTCTGAAGGGCAGTTAAACAGGAGAAGCTTTCTTGTTGTTGTTTGAACTGCCAGAGTACAGTTGACTTTTCGTCTTGCTTTTGAACTTGCAGAGGTGGGCGTGAGCAGCAGCAGCAGCAGCAGCAGCAGCAGCATAGCATGTAGGAAAGCACAACTTGATTAATCGTAATAAATACGGGAACTGCCTTGGTCAGGGCCAAGCCACTAACACGCTTAGCTAAAAGCCATCTGGGCCGCCACTTGTTAGGAAGAGAAACATTGCGCCCGACGCAATTGGATCTGCAACCAGAACAATGCTTGCCTTCAGCCCTACTATTAGACGCGCCAGACTGCACCACATGGAGGATCCCGTGGCACCTTGAAATGACTTCTGTCAGCCTAGGAGGCTTGAGCGCCGCCGCCATACATCCATTTGATGGAGCGGCTCGCTTGTTCCTGTATATTTCCTTCTCCCGACAGCGCACACTCACCCCAGCCAAGGCCGATCGTCATCAAGGGTGGAGCTGCAACGCTGTTCCAAGATAAAATTAGTCTTGAATTTAGGCTTATTTCCCTTTCAGCTGCTGGAAATGGGTGGAAAGGAGAGCGAAAAGCAAGGCTGCCGAGGCGACAGATGTCGCGGATCTCGGGCGGTTGTGTATAAGAGGAAGCCCATAATCCGCCATTGTTCCTCTGCATCTCGCACACCGAATCGATCAAACTTGCAATTGCGCGGAAAAAAAAAAAAAGGACATAGAACCTCTACACACACACTTCTTTCTAAATCTCAAACCATCATCACCCACAACAATGCACGCCCTCGCGTTCCTCTCTCTCGTGGCCTCGACGGCCCTCGTCGCCGCCCAGGATGAATACGCCAGCTTCCAGCCCCTCAGCACGTTTAGTACCCTTCAAGCGCGTCAGCAGCAGAGCTGCGCTTCCGTCGGCGGCAAGACGTGCGGCACCAAGTGCATCCGGCTGAGCTACACGTGCTGCGGCAACGGCGCGGGCGCCTGCGAGGTGGGCTACACCTGCGGCCTCGCGGCCAACGGCATCTACGGCTGCTGCCCCTTGGGCAAGCGCTGCCGCGGCGACGCCCCTGATCCCAGCACTACCGACATTGGCGTTGCTCGCCCCACGACGGTCCGCGGTGGCGGGGCTGGCGGCGTTGACGATGATGATGATGACGAGACGACGTCGACGCGGGCCGTTGAGACGACGACACGACGTCTAACGCCCACCAACACGCCCGCCCGCACGACTGCCATCAGCAATGATGACGAGACGACTACAAGCAGCAGCACTACGACCAGCACTACGAGCAGGTCTACCTCTACTACGAGAAGCTCTGCCGTGGCTTTGGGCACCTCTAGCAGCTCTGTCAACGGCGCTGGTAGCGATAGCAACGGCAACGGCAATGCCAATGGCTCGGGCAGCAGTAGCACTGCCGGCAGCGGTGGCAGTGGATCTCAGGCGTCTTCTGCGGGCATCATCAGCGTTGGCCTTGCCAGCCTTGCGGGCGGATTCATTGCCGCCATTGCTTCTCTTCTCTGAGTGCGAGTGCAGAATCAGTTCATGGTCTGTTGGATGATGATGATTTTACTCCAAGCAAAAAACAAACAATGTACGAGCGGCTCAACTTGAAAAGTTGGCTGGTGGAGAAACATGGCAGAGAAAAAGGACCAACTAATAATATAGCCTGCATGCCTGCTTCAATTGACCTAGTTGGAACGCCGAGGTCATCACGGCTGAGAAGTTGTTGGGGATGATGGCGTTTGGTTACAGTAATTTGCACGGGGCCAATCCGAAGGGGGTATCCTTGATTTCAATATTTGTACATGAATTTGTACATGACTAGTTTTACGAGTTAATACTGAGAAGGTCAAAACTCTCGCTTAGCCAAGAACAAGTCCTTGGCAAAATGGCCAAAAACCCACAAGTTGTTGCCGAGTCAGTGGCCAATATGATATACGTATAGGGTGCCACAACGGTGATTACCTGGTACACGAGTCATTATGCCAGCTGCCATGCAGCCTCGGCACGGAATCCCGGTTGAGATTTAAACGGTTTCTCCCCGCAGCAGCGGGGGGGAAGAGGGGGGGGGGGGGGGGGCGAATTCTTGGCTCTTTAGAATATAGTTGAATTGGTGGATTTCTCTGATGTAAGGGGGAAAAACTAGACTGCCTAGGAAAAACCCCTTCATATCACACTTCTAGTTAATTACTCTTCACCCACTTTGAAATTGGTAGCTGAATGTCCATCTCCCCACCATCATAGACCCAAGTATTATCATCATATGTCTGGGTGTGAGACAGCGACGTCTTTGAGTTGGAGCACCATCCATATACCGTCGCCTCTGTAGCAGAGATTTGTGTTAGTCGCTTTTCATAGTAAATTGAGTCGTTTTTGAGTAGTTAGAGGAAAGACTTACCGCTGGGCAGGAAACCGTCATGGCCTCCTTTGCTCAAAATTGTAACCTTGTCAAACTTGTCAACGGGGACGGCCTTGGTCTTGAAGGCCTTTTTGACATCAACGTTAATGGTAAAGACCTCCCTGCGAGAAGGATGGCGAGTGATGAGAAATTCGGCCTTGCCGACCCTGGCGTAGAGATCGTTGTTGGTCCCGGCGTAGTCTGCATCAGCAATGTGAAGATTGACGTTGATATTGTAGAAATGACTGCACTGGGGCTGGCCAATCCAGTCCTTGGGGTGGATTGGGCCGGACCAGACCGGCCAGTCCCTGTAATACTGGAACCGACCCGGCTCGGTGGGCCTGGCTTGCAATTCCTTGTCCGTGGAAGCATAGTCATTAAGCGCGACAGAAATGCCTGTTCCAGCACATCGCCCTCTTAGCTTGATTCCTGTAGGTGGAAACACTCCTTGTTAGCTGTTGACTTCAGAGACCTCATGGAGAGCTTTTAGAGAGAGAGAGGGCACTGTACCAAAGAGTTCCCAGGCGTCGCCTCCAAGCCAATGGTCTGTCAGCCTGTCGAGAAGTTGGAGCCCCCTAATCTGGTCCAGTGCCACGGTTTCTGATCCGAAAATGTCCACCATGTCAATGTCCTGCGAGACTTTGTAACCAGGAGAGGGGCCCTCCACGATGACGTGCGGCTTTCGTGAGGCGCCCAAAAAGTTCAACTTGATCATGTCGTATGTTCCGGATCCGATGTGGTTGGCAAGCTCAAAGTCAATGGAAAGCTTATCCAGGCGCGTGCACAGCTGGTGATAGCTCGTCGACTTCCACTCCCAGCGCTCAGGTGTCTCGGGCAGCCTGAGCTTGTCGCAGCGCATGGACGCAACCTTGTCATTGTACCAGCCTTCTTGAGCTTGCCTGAGGTCAGCCGCGTGGTTGGTGGCTTCAAAGTGCTTGCCCTTGCAGTCCGGCTCCCTGATGTATTTTTCAAAAATCGTGGTTAGTATCCATAGTTGGGGGCTAGTAGCATACAGACAGGCATTGAGCGCTTACGCATAAAACTTGCAGATGTGGTCGGCCGCGTCAGTCTTTACGCCAGACACCTTGCCTTTGTACTCTTCGGGAACAGCGACTAACATAATCGAACAATATTAGCCAATGGGGGTCCAGGCAAATGCAGATCAAATGTAAAACTTACCACACTGGTCGCGAGGGGCCTTTACGGTAGTACAAGGCGGGTTGAGAGGGCTGTTGTCGCAAATGTCAACTACAGTGACGCCGTCTGGGAGTTGGGCAGTTAGCGACGAGTTCTAGTCTCAAGGATTCTCCCTTTTGCTGGGCGAGATTCTACTTACTGCGCTCCTTTGTCTTCTTTCTAAAGGATGATAGCGCCTTGCAGCAGCCCGAATTATCCGTCGCTGCTCGTAAAGTGTCAGCTCAGTCCTAGTTAAAGATGGGCCCTCTATCAATATCATGTACCTCTGCGAGCGTTGCTCCTCTTATGAGAGCCAAATGCACGGAAAGCGGAGCAAGCGACGGGGGGTTGCCCTTCGAAGAGTTCGCGGATTACCTGGTCGCCGTCGGGGAAGAGTTGATTAAGTGCTTGAGCGCCCATGTCGACATAGTGGTTCAGCAATCCACCGACTTTGTTGGTAAACCGTTAGCACCAAATCTCCCGCTGTGAAAGCTTCTTTGAACTTACCATGGTCATCCAGGCGTATCTGAAGCAGAGCAGCATCCGGCCCGGGGACGGCCTCGTTGGGGGGATATTGCGTCCACTCAGGCGGAAATGTGCCAAACAGCTCGTATGCGCCAAGTGTTTCACTCATATAAATATCTGCTGCATTGAAACGGCGGCGCGAAGCGTTGGAAGTGCTAGGCTCGACCTGAGTCTCGTTGCTGTCAACAGAGTCGCTGTCAGAGTCGCTGTCTTCATCATCTGCTTGGTTATTCAACGCGCCCGGAAAGACATCGTTGACGTTACCATAGCGGGCATTAGGCCCAGTCTCATAAAGCGCTTCATCGTAATCCGGGTTATTGATCCACATGGACTCATCGACTCGATTTTCGCTTCCTGGAATTCCGCTCATTCGTACGTATCTTCGGACGGCTCTCCAAGGCATTCCTCCCAGGGCCATGACTTCACCCTCGTTGTCATTGTTGTTCAGAATCGATGGCATTCTGCGCATCTCGTAAAGCCAGTAGCCATAGTTTTCTGCTGCAGGCCTTTGGAGTGCTACCGAGACATACGCAGTGCGAAAGGTATAGCCTTCTGCGCGCCATTCTGGCAGTCCGCATCCACCCGGACCGGCTAGATAGTGGCGGTCTAGGTCAAAACATTCGTCGTGATCCTGCCAGTCGTCACCTTGAGGCCGGAATCCGCCAGTGTCGCGAACCTCCGAGGGAGCCCTGCCATCTCCTCGATAGACGTAGCGATTCTGATCCGGGGGCGTTTGTCTACTGACAATGCTGTGACTCGGTAGAGCACTAGCATGCCCGGAACTGAGGCAAGAGAGCCATAGAGCCGGGCTCAATGTAACAAAGTTTAGCCAACGCATACTCGCTGTGAGCTGTTGAGAAGAGACAGAGTCTTAGAGAGTTGATGCTGCGAAATCAACATGATGGAATGCGTCCGAAGGGGTGATATAAATATTCATCACAGGTACCTGCAGTACAAACTCTGCTTGACTTGGCTTGACTCTTTTGCAAAATGGTTCCAGTTGTTCACCCATCTCATATTCCACCATGCCATGTAAAGTTCAGCTTTTTGACTGCCGGGTGCCACTTTGAAGAGTCTTGGCGCCATTATACTGTCCCTCTTGACTGTCTAGAGGGCGCTTCGGTCTCATCAGCAGGAGCGCCGTGCAAAGTAAAATTAAAAATCACAACAGGTACTATTCATGACACACAAGGCTCCAGTAGCCACAGGTACTATATTCAGCGAGCATTGATCAAGGTAAACCGCCAATTTCACTTGGAAACAATATCCTAGCAGTATACAAGAAAACAGGATGAACCAAGGTATAGCTGGATCTTGAACTATAATCCATCTATTCACTTATACCTGTTGTCAGGTGCTTCATGAATAATAGAAGGTCCAGTTATCATGTGAGGGTATCCAGATATCGCTTTTCGGAGCTTCGGCATTGCCTACGGGCGGATCGTGAGTCCCTTGCCGCGATGGATCGGGCAAACAGCTTCACGCCATGAGGACTTGAACGAGTTCTCTTTGATAGGTGCGCTCCACGACTCAGCCTCATGACCACTGGCTGATGGTCTGCCTCCCCATCCTGGCCTGGGTCAGTTTCTGGGTCTGTCGTCCATATCTGTATGAACTGGAGTAGCTTGGAGCGGTCGGCCCGGCGAACCCACACGCAATACGAGATCAAGATAAGTGCCACCTGCCAGCATCATCCCTTAACTTGGACATGTTATAGGCCTATATGGTTTGGTAAACTTTGTTCCACCGACTTTAAAGTCATGCCATTGCATATGTGCTGAGGAACATCATAATGATGCGACACTCAATTCCCAGTATACTGGCGTGTGACTGGTGAGAACAGCCCCCTTTGAAAATGTGGGATAATGGTGACCCCCGCCCGCCCTTGTTTTATGAATGGTGAAATCCTATTTTGATAGTGTAAAATATACTCTATATACTATAGGACTCGAGCTCAACAGCTGAAACAGTTAAACAGATATGTCATTTGATGTTTACACATATCAACTCGTCAGTCTCCATCTTTTTGATGCTGTATTGAATATGGTAGTTTGACTGACTCGCAAAAGTTATGAAAACCCACCTGCCAAGCTAGTGCATCGGGACATCGCGCATTTAGTATTTAGTGTGGTGCCAAATCTGGGTCAGCGCAGTCGGCAGGCGGCCAAGCTGCTGGGAGCATGAAAATCCAGGGTTGTAAATTTGATTGGTGGAGATGTTTGAAAGCACAAGCACCTCAGAGGCTCCTACTTTGAGAGCATCCGACGGGTGTTGCTGAGTCACAAGTAGAATATAATGGGCCCCTTATATGAGCCGCTCAACAACCCAGGATAAGCTGAGTTGAGTTATTCAAATGTTACGTTATCAAAACTCTGAGGGATTTATGAGCACTTGTTCACGTAATCATCTACTAGTTGTTGAGCCCCTCGAGTCTTTCAGGTGCCCGACTTGACCTTGAAATGTCTTCACAGTTCGCATTCTTTGGAATCATGCTTAGCCGCGTGTCTATGCAGACCTGGTAGCGCTCGAACCTACCATAATCAGGCACAGGGCTGAAGATAGATTTGCCGCGATAGTTTGCCGCGATATCTTCGAGGGGAAAAATGCATCTATTCAGACCATCTCCATCTCGCACTCGTATAGACAGATTACAAACTAAATATAAACATTAAGGATAGTTGCCAACTCAACTTTGAGTCGGCCATGATTAATTAATACTGAGCAGCACATCCCGAGACTGGCTTATCCAGCATTACGTGGGTGCTAGACTTGACCATCTGGGACAATTCGAATTTCGACGTCGCAGTAACAACCTCGGCCTCTTCAATATCGACCCTCAGGCCGGAAAGTTGAGTCACGTCAATGCTCGAGCCATCAGCCTAAAGAAAAAAAAAAATTTCAAACTCTGCGTTAGCGCTTGCTTGACCCCTTTTTTTACATGATGCGATAAAAAAACAATCATACCTTGCGAAGAGCCACATGCAGCCGCGACATGACTTGGCTGACCACCTCGGTATCAGAAACATCACCTAGGCCTGCGTTGGAAATGGCGTCGGAGAGCGAGATGGAGTCATAGACGATGCCCTTTTCTGGCATCTGCATAATGGCCATGTCTCCGGCGCGCCACATGTCAATGGAAATCTCAATGGCGCATGGTCGCACGGGGAGATATGCTACGTCGACTGTGATGCCAGCATAAAAGCGCTTGTTGTCGCCCGATTTCGTCGCATTGGAGTCGGATTGCGCGTCGACTTGAGCTGAAGTTGTTGGCAGAGCAGCACTGGTTGCGGATGGCGCAACTGATGTTTCATTGCCAGCGCGCGATGAAGATGAGATGGGAGAGGAGGGCTTGCTCGCTCCCGCAGTTGGCCATGCGCTAGAAGTGCGGTTGCCAGCTGTTGCAGTGGACTGTGAAGGAGAGCTCAAGACACTGGAGCTGGTTTGCTCAATGTGAGACTGTGTCGACTGGACGCTGCTAGTCTCGATTGAATGCTGGTTGTCCGTCGATACCGTGCCGCTGGACTGTGTTGTTGACTGGACGCTGCTGGTCTCCTTTGATTGCTGCTTGCTCGTCCCCGTCGATACCGTGCCGCTGGCCTGTGTCGATTGCTTGCTGATTGTCTCCGTGGAATGACTGCTGCTGCTGCTGCTGCTGCTACTGATCGTCGGTGCTGGTTGACTGCTTGCCTGTGCGCTCGATTGCGTCGACTGCTTGCTGGCGAGCTGGCTTGACTGTTCGCTGGCCGATTGGGTTGACTGCTTGCTGCTGATAGACTGCGTCGACTGCGTCAAGGTACTTTGACTCGACTGCTCTATGGTAGTCGGTGTTGACTGCTGACTGGCGGACTGGGTTGAATGCTCGCTGGTGGATTGGCTTGACTTCTTGCTGCTGCTCGTCTGCGTCGACTGCGTCAAGGTTGTCTGGCTCGACTGCTTGATGGTAGTCTGAGTCGACTCTGTGCTGGTGGTTTGGATCGACTGCTTGCTACTACTCATCTGGACCGACTGCTTGCTACTTGTCTGCGTCGACTTTGCAGACGTCGACGAAACGCTGGGCCGCTTCTTCTTCTTCTCTTCTGGTCCATACAGCGAGTTGATCAACTCGACAGCGCCCTGCTGCATCTCCGTTTCCGACTTGGTCCAGTACTCGAGGCCCTGGTACGCATACCCAAACGTCTTGATGGAGTTGACGGAGCGAGACGTGTGCCACTCGCCATTGGCCTGTCTGAATGGCTGCAACGGGGAGTCGAGACTAGTCATGGTGCCTGAGAGGGTGTTGAAGCGTGAGAGACATTGGTATCTGCCGTTAAAGGTGGACGCCTCGGGATATATAGCCTGCCAGTAGGCCCATAGTCGGTCGACGTTTGAGTGGTGTAACATGCTGGTCAAGGACTCTTTTTAGTACCAGAGCTTTTGAAAAAGCGCTTGGGGATCAATGGTGAAAAGGGTTAAACTTACAATAGAGGTTCAAAGGCAGCGTATTGGGAATCCATAAACTGGCCGCCGCAGCCGGCATCCCAGTGAATGGCATTGTGAACGGCCTCGATACTGCTACCCTTGCTTGCAGTCGTGGCAAACTCGGAAAAGGATTTCGCTCTCGAAAAGACATCATACTAAAAGGTATTGAACATTAGCGCATGCGGGGATTCTAGAATTTCGCAAGTTGTGCTGCAAAACTCACCACCCAAGACTTGTAGTTGCGGCTGTAGAGCTTTTGATTCGCATCCTGCGGGTTTTGGCACCTATACATGCGATCGTACGTATCAAACTCGCCGTACTTGCCCTGCATCACTTCTTTGGAGAATCTGTAGGTATACAGCGGATTCTCAATCTTCTTTGCCACGGTTCCCGTCTTTGTAGCAGCCTTGACCTCGATCGTTTCGGGGAGCACAACGCTGGGGAGCCAGGGCTCAAGAGCCCAGTCCCAGTACGGAGCCCGCAGATCCTCGGCCGCTCTTTGGTAAATGGAACGTAGATTATCGGGATACTGAGCGGCCAGAATCTTGGCCTCTTTGACGAGTGTTTGCTGCCAGAAAGAAATGAGGCATCAGTATAGAATGAAGCAAAGCAAATCATCCGAAAGCATACCTCAAACAGGGCGACAAAAGGTCTGTGCCAGATGATGAATAGAATTTCCTTGATTTCTTTTGTTAGCATGATGAATAGGGTATTATTTTTGCGTGGGACTTGGTTATACCCCGTGAGTGCTATAGCCACCCCAGCCATTGGTGTTCATCTTCCCCGCGTTGTTGTACTCTGTAAACGGTCGACCATGTATACCTGCATAGCGTGTAAGTTCAAGCCATGCAAACTTGGGTTGTTTGGGCACTCCTTTGGTAGCTCACCGGCAATCTGGAAGAAGGACTCTGGGTCTTTTGAATCGCGATCATACATGGCGCGCAAAGCCTGAAGGTAGAGATCCCTATTGTTTCAAAGCTGTGTAAGCTTTTTTTTTTTCTACCCTCTCTCTATCCACGCTCTCTGAACTGACCATTGTGGACCGGCTTCAGCAGCAAGCTCGGTGATGCTGCGTCTCAGAGGAATTGGGCCATTGTCGCCAATTCGTCCATCAACGCCTCCCAAAGCGCCAACGATGGCCCCAGCGACGCCCTCGGTACTCGAAACAAATGACGATGCCAGGACCGTCGAGGCCAGAGTCAGGAACAAACTCGCGGCGCGCAATTGCAGACGCATGTTGAAGAGTTCAAGGTGCCACGTCTCTGTGCTGAGCAGCACTGCAATTATTTCATGCCATAAGGGCGTCATCTACTTATAAACTTCTTTCAGAGAGCTTCTAGCTGCAAGCTACTAGAAGGTGACAGTCGGTCTCCGTGTGTACCAAAATAGCTCGCCGAATCGGCTGTTCTGGAGTAGGCCGACATGCAGTGGAGTGGTGGCTGAAACTGACAGGTGAGTAACATGCTTCCGAAATTACTACCGGACTTATTATCACCGTTCTCTCGTACAAAACTTCTGCCCGCCCGGTTATGAGAGGTAACGTTGATTGGCCAGTGCATACTGCCCGGTGTTGCCTAAACGGGGCAAACCGGAGCATTGAGGCTGTCTAGTCGCAGATCAATGAAGAGTGACATCGATGTGTTTTAAAACCTGGGATAGTAGAGATGGAGCACAAATGTTTAAATATAACATTTTCCCTTTTCTCATGATCAATCTTATTTTCATCAATGCCACACAATGGCAAAATGTCACCCAGAGACGTTACTTGGTCCCCCCTTGGAAGATGGTCGTCCCATGTCCCCGGTATCCCCGACTCACTCTTTGCCGTGGATGCACCTCAACTGAGGGTACCCTGTCAAAATCCAAAATGAGAAGAAGTGGTTCGCGTGGCTGAAATGTCGCCTGCTCCCACCGCAGCGACATCCTCCGTCATCATTTCAGGAGATTGGATGGCAGCACACTATTGGGGGCACGGCCCGCACCCGGTGGGGGAGCTGTGCATATTCTAAAACGCTCAGTCAGGTTTGTTATAAGGCTGGCTCTGGAAGATGTGGAAGATGCTTTATTAGACGGAATTAGAAACTGGGCTTGTTTGGCGAAAAAAAACGAAATAGTCACGCCATTCAAGACAATCGCGCATGTCCCTGATCCATCAACTTGCACTGCCTTGTACTAATGATGGCCAGAATGCCAAATGCCTACTTAAGACTCACTAACTTATAGTCAAAAAGGACCCAGTGATCGCCAGTCTTTGACTCGTTAAAGCTCCGTCTTGGAATAATGATCCTTGGGAATCTTGAATCCAGAGACCCGCAAGCTCTGGAAAACCCCGCTGGCATCATACTTGTCTGCCGCAGCTCGAATCATTGACACCGACCTTGTCCCGTAGCTGGCGATGGCGTCTTGTACTGCGCAAGCATAATTCAGGTATCTCCACTCCCACTTGAGCTTGAGGGAGGCAGCATACAAGTCCAAATCATCCGTGAATTTTTCCACTCTTGGCACAATGAGCCTCTCTGACTCGGCATCCTTGACAGTGACCAAGATCAGCATCAGGATGCCGTTGGACTTCTCTGTGAAGCGCTCCAGCCCAATCACGTTGCCCCCTTTTTGGATGCCCTTGTCCGTCATGGACTTTGACAGCGACTGAAAGTACAAGGCTACATTCAACCCAGACGTTGGTGATGGTGCTACTTCTTCAAGCTCTTTTTGGAGCTCGTAGAACCTTTTGACGGCGTACTGCATCGGCCGGGCGTCATTTTGGAAAGCGCTTACATACCAAGCGTTACTGTCGGGGTAGGTTGATTAGCATATTGGTACGCCTATTGTTTGTAACAAGAATAAAAAAAATTAAAAAAAAGAGAAAAAGAAAGAAAGGGAAAAAAAAGAAAGAAAGAAAATAGAAAAGGAAAAAAAAAAAGCATACTGATTACCAGCGACTTGTGTGATGCCTAGCTCTTTGACGAGGTGTGCCATGCTGGCGACTCGAGTGTCATCGCTCAGCATGCCCTCTGCTGCGTAAAAGCCATCAAATGCTGCTGGCTTCACCTTTGCCTCTGTATTGGCGAACATGGCTTGAATAAGGGTAGCATCGTCTTCCTCGGGATTGTACGCCCAAGCCAGGATGACGGAGCTATTCTCGTCCTTGTGTATATTGTCTGTGAAATCCACCATGGCGTCGATGAGACCGTTCCCGAGCGACTCTGGATAGACGACGGCTCCGCCCCAGACTACAGGCTTTGCCGGGTCCGCGTATTCGATGCCGTACATGTCAAACCGGGTGACGATGCCGAGATTGCCGCTGCTGCCCTTGAGAGCCTGCCACAGGTCCCGGTGGGAGCTTGCGTTGGCATTGACGATTTCTCCGCTGGCCAAAACAACCTCAAAATTGGCGACATTGTCGCAAGCCTGGCCATGCGATGCTTTATGGAACGACAGTCCTCCGCCCGTGAGGAACCCCCCAACACCAACAGAGTCGATGCGGGCTCCAGCCACGACGACGCCGTGAGGAGCAAGACTCTCGTACACGTGCTGCCATTGACTACCGGGTTGGATCGAGGCGAGTCCCGTTTCAGGGTTCCAAGTAGTTGTGTTCATGTGGCCTGTTTTTTTTTTTTTTAAGTAAAAGTCAGCTCTCCTGTTCTGTCGACCAAATTAGAAACCCCCCAGATGGAAGATGAAAAGCACTCACCAAGATCAATGGTCACGCCATCTTGGACACTGTTGGACAGCGGAAACCCGCCATGCCCTCCTGCTCGAATTCCAAAGTGGCAGTGGTGCTCGACCAGAAGCTTCATGATGACAGAGACGTCCTCGGCAGAGCTTGGCAGTACCATGCACCATGGTCGTAGCGCCGCGCTCAGCGACCAGTATGACTCGAGCCGCGCATCATACGGTGCTGAAGATGGCAAGTACACTTTTCCATCCAAGGCAGAGGCATCTCCAAGTATTTGGCACTAAAATCCCGATATTAGTACATTCTCAAAAGAGTTTGCATACGAATATACAGTGCGGCATGCTGCGGGCGGGCCGCAACTAAAGCAAACAAATGAATGAATGCACTGACACACGGAGCTACTGTCTCAGCAGCCAAAACGTGAGCCTTGTTGGCTACAGAAATCGCAGCGGCGATGGAAATGAGAGATTTCATGATTATTCTCATGATGATGTTTTGTCCATGATCAAGCAGCTTTGGAGGCACACCGTCTGGGTGTAAAGTGTGCCAATAAACACCCCGCACGAGCTGCTTCATGCAACCACCTATACCTCCTACATGCATCTCGGCCGATATCGCTGGAATTGCCCAGCCAGCTCTGACGTTTTCAGTATTGATTTCATCATCTTTCCTTGATACTCCACGAGATCTTTAAGCTTAAATTCAGGAAGCCCATCCAGCGAATCTCCATCAGGTACAGTACCTGCACTAGTCGAACCGCGTCTTGGTGACGCTGCGATTGGCGTGGTCCTGACGGGCGTCAATTTGGATAGGCAAAGACATTTCTGTATTCGCCCAACATATTACTTATTGTGTTTATGATTGATCAAACAAATCATTGCAAAATGCGGAAGCGACAGCCCGTTTGTGGGCGATCGCCCCCTTCACATTCGTCCATTCTCCGCCATGTCTCACTCGTGACCGTAGCTATGCGCCATGGCTCCGTGTCTTGTTTGTATCTTGGCATTCCAAGCCGTCCAGATCTGAACATCTTTCTACATGCGTTGCCAGTCAACAACAATCATGACAGCCGTGTGCCTGAATGCGCCCACTAAAAAAGCAGGCACAAGGGCCTGTCTTGGGTCCATGCAGAGTCTTTTCAAAAGAGGCCGCGATCCCACGCGTTGCTCGAGTTGAAAAAGACGTTGGTGCTTTTTACACTATCTTGTCACCGACGGACGGTGATTTTGAAGCAGACAAGAAACGCCTCTCGATATGAAGACGACAGCATTCGTTGCCTTGTTGAGCTTGGCGGCAACTGCTCATTCTGCCACGCAATGGACCGCAGCTTCCAAACTTCATGGCGCAGACGACCGGACGTTTTCTCTTCAGCAGATACACAATGAAAAGTTCAAGGGAGTCAACCCGACCGATGCTCTCTTGCGCGTCTACGCGCGATACGCAAAGTTTATACCAGACCAAGTCAAGGCCATCATCGAGGCACAGCCTGGGCTCAAGGCCAGATACCAGTCTTTAGATGCCGGTAACTATAAACTCTCCCAGATATATACTTTGACCCAGAGTCCCTTTCTAACAAATTGATTCTACAGAGGATCCCTCCATGGTGTTTGCTGAAGCTCTACCTGCGCCTGCCGACTCCGAATATGTGCTTCCAGTGGGCTTGGGCACACCGCCCCAAATACTTCCACTAAACTTGGACACTGGTTCTTCAGACTTGTAAGGCCCGCGCCTCTTTTTTTCCTTGTCGTCGCTGCAAAAATAGTGGCACTGGCTGACCGCTCCTCCTGAATAGTTGGGTCTTTTCTGATGAAACCCCCAAGGATGGGCTTCAAGCCACGCGGTTGTACTACCCCAAGAATTCCAACACCAGTAGGCTACTTCCAGGACAGAGCTGGAGAGTCAAGTACGGTGATGGTTCGGCCGCCAATGGCACCGTCTATGTTGATCGTGCAGCCATTGGCCCGCTGGGCTATGACAAGCAAGCTATCCAGGTCGCCACGGGTATTTCCAAGGAGATTGCCAGAGACGGCTTCATTTCCGGCATCCTTGGCATGGCAAGCAGCAATGCCAATACAGTCACTCCTACAAAGCAGTTGACTTTGTTAGACAACATTAAAGATTCCCTTGCCAGACCAATCTTTACGGCAAACCTGAAAAAAGGCCTGCCAGGAAACTATAATTTCGGCTACATTAACCAGTCCGAGTACACTGGCGACATTGCTTATACGCCAATCGACCAGGCAAAGCCTTATTGGCAAATCAAGCTCAGCGGCTACCAGCTAGGCCAGGACCCCTTTCAACCCCAAGAAATTTCTGGCATTGTTGACACTGGTACAACTCTGACCATGGTCCCTAAGAACATTGTGGATGACTACTACAGCAAATTGCCCGGATCATACTTTGATGAAAAGTCGGGCAACATGATGTTTCCGTGCGAGCTGCCACTGCCCGACTTTGTATTTGGCGTCGGCGAAAGCTACCGCGGCCGCGTTCCTGGGCACTACATCAACTATGCGCGTCACACGGACAAGTTTTGCTACGGCGGTCTGCAGTCGTCAGAGAACATTCCATTCGCAGTATTTGGTGACATTCTCCTCAAGGCTCAGTTTGTCGTCTTTGACCGTGGCAACATGACGGTTGGTTTCGCCAACAAGGAGACTGTCCCTCCTCCAAGCAGCTAGTCAATTTTTCGATAGTAATGAGTAAATCAACGGGCTGGTGTATAGACATGATGGCTTGACAGGATCGTGAGATGGTTATTTTGGCATGGAATGAAAAGTGAAAGGTGTACTTTACTAACAAGTAAGATGGATCAGTCATCTCACGTTTCTGTTTTTCTTCTGTTTTTCCCTCTTCAAAAAAACACGCCCCAATTCACCAGAGATATTATTATACCCGACTCCGACGCGACAAACTTTTATTCGTCTTTTTTTTTTCAGCGGTCTTATTGACAAATCGGTTAGTGAATGGAGTGCTTGTGCTCCGTGCAGGCGAGCTCGACCGTGCTGTGCTTCGGGCGCAGCCACAACACGATGATTGGGTGTTTTTTCGACCTATAGAACATAACGGCTGCTCCAAGGTTAAATTAAGCTCAAAACACGTGGGTGATTAACTCACAATTTCAAGTTCTGCCTATCCGTCAAGTCGAGCTGGTTGCTGTCGACAACTTGTCTCTCCATGGTACCGTCCACATTGATTGTCTCAATAATGCCATTGTCCTCAATGTGATTTTGCCCCTCCATCTTGTCGCGACATTTATTCTCGCGATCAAGATATATACGGAGCGTCAGGACGATGATTGCAGGGACAATTGCCGCAACGACCAGGAGGATGATCCAAGTCGGGCGGTAGCGAGGCTTCCATTGCGGGCGGAAGAGCTGGGGAGAGATGATATTCCCCAGTCCGTAAGCAACATGGTACAGGGCAATGACGGTGGTCTTTTTCGTGTGTCCAGCAGAGGCGTTGGCCGCCCAGATCATGACGACGGCATATGGCACACCGACAGCAGAACGGATCCATATGCCAGTGATGAGACCCCAGCGGTTATTCGACGGCAGATCAAGCAATAGAATACTCGATAGCGCAGTCGGTATATAGGCAAACAGGGAAATCCACGCGCGGCAGTCTTTTGTGTAATACAGTACAATGGCAGCCGACGCAAGTGAGATGAAGCTGACAGCCCCCGTCACTGTTCCGAGCAGTGTCGTCTGCAAAACTGTAAAGCCAAAGGAATTTATGAGCAGAGAGTATTGGTTTGTCGTTCCGTTGGCCATTTCCTGTGTGAGTGCATGGCCTGTAAAAAGCCACGTTTTTGGATCCTTGATGGCCTCGATAAATTGCTCTCTCTTGAAGTGCTTCTGCTCAATACCAGAGTGGTTACTCTTGATTCGAAGGATAGCTTGGGCTCGCTCCTCGGATGTCAGGAAATGAGCATACAAAGGGCTGTCTGGAAGCATCAGGTAGACAAATATACCAAATACGACGGTGACGACGCCACAGAGAACTAGGACATTGTTACCAAGGTGCTGCGTGAAGGAAGAAGGGGCTTTTTCAATTTTGTGGCGAAACTTACACATGAGCCACTGCCACGAGGCAAAATGACTGGTGTGAATGTGCAAAGCACCATACGAGAGCAGTCCAGAAGTAATTGGGCTCGAGTTACCAATCGACCACATGATGGGCATTATCACAGCCTGCTCTTGGTATGTGAAAAACATGGACAGAATGAGAAGGTAGGAGGGCACGATGCAAGCCTCGGCTAATCCCAAGAGAAATCGTACGACGAAAAGAGAAGCAAAACTTTTGCAAGGAATGTGAAGTAAAGTGATGCCACCCCTTTGAAAATCTATTGGTGAGTAATTTTACTTTTGGACCTGCCAAAATTGAGGAGGTACATACCAAATCACCAGATTGCCCGCGAGCCACTTTGCAACAGGAAATCTTTGCAAAGCCCAGTTTTGCGGGAATTCTGCAATCATGTATCCGAAATAGAATATAGACGACAGCCAGTTGTACTGGTTGGCGTTGAGGTGCGCGTCTTTCAAGATGCCAAGGATGGCAGAGCTGCCAAGCTGTAATATTGATGATTTTTCAATTAGCATCGTTTTGCAAAGACGTCGGTCGGTGCTGCAATACGTGCCGTTTGCTTGTCCAAGTACATGAGATGGTATCCTATGCAGAGAAACGGCACGATGCGCCACAGCAGCTTGTTGCGGATTCTGATGGCTTCCTCTGGCGTTGGATCCGTAACCTTGACCTCGCTGAAGAGCTTGTAGCTTTCGTCTGCATACCGATCCGGAAGCTTGGGCACATTTTCAGGAATATAACCATTGTCGTCGATGCTGGCTCTTGGCACGGCTTCTGCGACGGAATGAGCCTCTTTAGCGCGAGTTTGTACCATGGTGCGTTTCTGCGCGAATGGTGGGTGCAATGGGGTGAGGAGGTGCGGATGGTATCGTGGGCTATGCAAGAAACGGCTCGTTTAATAAATACAGAATCGACCAATCGTTTTGGGCTGATGCGTATACTTTAATCAAGAGTATCCCTGACAGCTCGAATAAACACGCAGATAGTGCAATTCTGGGGTGAAGAAGGTGTCATGGTCCACACACCGAACGAAAGAGTGCGAGGGGGGGTCAAGATGAGAGACTCTCTGGAGTCTGTAAATTTGTGTGAAGGATGATTCGCGACTTTTTGCAGAATATGAGTGGCTTGGCGTCCAAGTCTGGCGGAGACAATCATCAGCCATCGGCACATTATTCTCTGTCGAGATGTCAATTTAATACATTCGCAGAGTGGCTGTACTCGTGAGACGTATGCCGCCAGCAGCCTCACGCCATACAAAAGGCGTTGACGTGATGGGAGATCTGCTTACAAAATGGGTATGAGAATGGGTCACTTTCTTGATAACAGGCGCCGGCAATTAAAAATCGGACATCAGCGGCCAAATGCCATGAGAGTGAATTCGAACCTGACGTTTGGAATTTTGGCACATTTCATTTTCTTCTTTTTTTTTACTTGTAACTCGACGCCAATGTGAGGGGCTATCCGATGAGCTAACAAGGTAGTATCCCGCCTTTTTCTTCCCAAGCCTTATCGACAACGTACAGTTACTCGGAGCCTTTTCTACTCTGCAACATTCAATCCCAATTATCCGTTCGCCTCTTTACGAGAAAAGATGGCAGAAAATAAACAATCGTTTCGTGTTTTGATTGCTGGCGCCGGTATAGGTGGCTTGGCGACAGCCATCTCACTCGCTCGCGTCTCTGGTTTATCGAAGCTCGATATTCAAATCTACGAGCAAGCTCCAGAACTCGTAGAGATTGGCGCAAGTATCGCCCTTAGCCCAAATGTGCGCATTCTCCCCTTTTACTTTCTGATGAAGATGATAAAAAAAAAGAGCAAGAATTTTTAAAACCTGGTGACCTATAGGGCATGCGAACACTAGAGCGCCTAGGTGTACACGAGGCCCTGAGCGACCATCTTGGCTTCAGAGGCCCAAGCGGAATACCTCAAATTTTCCGGTAATAATAAACGGGATAGGCACGCCATGCTTATCTGGACAAATTTACTAATACATTTCAGGCACTGGAAGTCGAATCAAGTTGTTTCCGTCGACACTCACACCAATGTCCCTGATGGCCGCCACCAGACGACAAGGTTTCATCGCGGCCATCTGCACGCTGCGCTCCTCGCCCACGTTCCCAGATCCTCGATTCACCTCAACAAGAGCATTGTACGCGCCGAGGCTAGCGAAAAAGAAGCCGTCTTGTTCTTCTCTGACGGCACCGAGGCCCACGGCGACCTTCTAATTGCCGTTGATGGCATCCGATCGGTTTGTTACAAATCATCATGTACCACCCCCCGTTGAATATCAGTTTCTCACGTAATTCTAGAGAGTCAGGCAGTCTCTACTCCCAGACTATCATTTAAAGTTTACCGGCAAGGTTTTTGTACGGTCAACCTTTGATGCATCCTTGGTCGAGGGCAAAATACCCGACTTGCCACTCGACGCCGTTCACTGGGTACGTCTCATGCAACGCCATGTCGATTTTTTTTTCTATATCTTTTTTTTTCGTAAACTAATCAGTTGCAGTGGGGACCCAGCGATTCTTTCTTTGCCTCCAGGCTTGGCAAGGGCCAATATACTACAGTCGGTGCGTATCAAGACTCTCGAAGCGGCGAGGAGCTAGACAAGGCAATCACCTGGAACCAGACTGGCAACGTCGCGTACTTTAGAGAAAAGTACAAGGACTGGAATCCGGTAGTCAAGCGCCTCGCCGAGCTGACGCCAACCGTACGACTGTTTCCCAACTACGCCGGATCTGCCCTGTCCACCTGGCTGCCTGCGCCCCGTGTTGCCCTCCTCGGGGACGCGGCGCACACCCACGGCGGCGCATTTGCCGCCGGAGGGTCTTTGGCACTGGATGATGCGCTCGCGCTCGGTCTCGCCCTACGACATGTTTCCGAGTCGAAAGCAGCGGGCACGGTTCTGCAGCTGGGAGAGGTGCAGCATGCGTTGACGCTGTATGATAGGACGAGACAACCGCACGCCTCGAAGCTGCTGGATATTGTCCACGGCGCGCTGGCTAAGAATCAGTCGAGTCATGCTTCCGCAGAGGCAGAAGACGAGGCTCTCATTGCGCGATTGAAGAATAGACCAGATCTTACTTGGCTATCGGAACATGACGTGGAGGCTGCATTTGCAAGGACAGTCCAAGAACTGGCGGGTCAGAAAAAAGAACTTGCAGACGCAACATCTCAATTCGATAGTAAGCTCTGAATAGAATTTGTAAAAAATTTATCAGATCAAAATTTACCTAAGCAGCCTCTGTTTGTCTGCACAACAAGTTTTTAGACAAAACACACTCACTGGTGGTGTGTGGTTCTGGCCATGGGAACTGGAAGGAATTCCTAAAGATAATCAGAAACACGTCTCGGCGATGAACTGCTGCAGAATAAAACGAGCTGAGAATAGTGTTTACTGGCCCACACGACCCAGAGGAAATGGAATTGTGAGTACAATGGCCTCTTTTTTATAGACAAAAGGGTCAAGTGACTGACGCAATGTAGGAAATGGGGGCCATGGCCATCTGATTATCAATCATTTATTTCATCACGGGCCATGACACAGGTTATTACGGTTAACCTTTTTTTTTTTTTTTTTTTTTTTTTTTTTCGAAAGTTTTCTCGGCCGACATGTTTCATTCAGCCTTTCAAGCAAGATCCCATGAGCAAAGCACTGGGCCGCCGTTATCGTCGCACTGTCCCTAGTAATGTGGCGGGACAATGAGATGAGTTGAAGTATCTGACAGGCTGCGCGACATGTTTCGAAAAGCCAACAAGTACCCGAAATAGAAATATAAACTTGAAGTAACCCCGTTGCTGTTATCTAAGGTTATCAGCATTTGCTCTTTCCTATGTAGTCACCTTTTTAGTTAGTTAATCAGTGAGCGGACTAAAGTGCACCGGCGCCAAGCCATTCAGGAACCTTTCCAAGTTGGCATTATCGGTTTGCACAAAAAAACGGGCAAAGATGCCTTGGCTATCTAACTTGTTGATCATGCCTGCTACAAAAATGATAGACAGCCGTCTACGTAATTAGTATATTCATGCTGACTCGTTCACCCAACCCATCACATGTTAGCGTGCCATGTGCGACCGGGAGTGGCTTGCGAGCAACGGCACGCCCAATATTACCAGCATGTTACTCAGTCTTGTCAGTAAATAGATACCAGCTGCGTGACAGGGATGGGGTCAGCGGAACGCGCCGCAAAGCTCCGTTCGTGTTCGTGTTGGCCTTGTTGTCTCTCTTTCTTTTTTTTTTTTTTTTTTTTTTTTTGACGACGTGAGACATCTCTACATGTTCAGGCCAAGGCCTTCTCCCTGCGCGTCTCACTTTTTACTTCTTCTTTTTCAGCGCCAGGAGGGGACGAGTTTGCCTCCTTTCGATACGCGAGCCCGAACCCGTGCCCCGGCCGGACCAATAAGGCGCGCAGCATGCACGGACAAACTGTAGACTGTAGAGTTCAGCCCACAACGGGCCTTGCCAGGACGGGAAGGGGGAACGGTTCTCTTCGGAGATTGGTCGCTTGGATGGTGCGCCACCGTGCGGGGGAGGCCCAACTACGGCTGCAGGTCGAAAGAAGAAGGTATTACTGATAACTGATTATGAGATAGATGCATGAGTTGGAAAAGTGCATGCAGAAAAGGATCGACTTGCAGCTTGGATGGGGAAAATGGCTCTGCTGGCTGAAAACCCCCCTGTCAACTGTTTAGCAAGGGAGGTAAACCGAGGCCGAGGCTGCTGATGATCTGCTCAAGTTACTCCGCCATGGTGACTTCGCATCTCTACTTTTTTATTATTAGCAGCTTCGACCTATTCCTACTTTGACGCTGTTAGTTCTAGTTGAGAATCCGTCAGCTTCCTCAGTACTGCAACATGCCTCCACGGGAATACCACGACATCTTGCACCCTCCCCCAGCCAGTTCGGCGCGCAGAGACCAAACATGATGATTTTGTCGTCTGACGGGCCCTACTCGGCGTCACTTGATGCTTTGCCCGTCCGCAAGGCCCGCCCATGATGGGATATTCAGGTGGGCAAGTCTTTGCCCATTTTTTTAAACTAGCGTTACATAGTGTCCGTCCAACCAGTCACGCTCCAAGGAAGCGTCCCGACCGAAAATCGACGCTGACCGCACCCCTGACATTAGCAGCTGCCCGCAAAATCAACGCCATGAACCTGCAGGGTTGAGTGAACCCCGTCGTTGCAATGGCGCACCGCACAGGCGCCGGCCGCTGGCTGCATGCCGGTGCGTGGTGGTCGATCATGGCTGGGAAGAACCATTTCTCTCGTTCATGGGGTGGTGTCAGCCCCATGATTTTGTTGCTTGGCCGTCTGTCTTATAAGTGCTGCGCACTTTGCCGCAAAAAGGGAAAATTACTATTCTTTGGCCATGTGATGCGTACAGAATCTGAGCTGTATAGCTATATATACAGCTCAAGAATACTCTCTGTTCTTGTTTTGCGGCTTTGCTGCTTCTAGTCAGTTGCAGATTCAATCTCGGGGCATACCATCACCATGAGACACTTTGCGCTATTGGCGCTCGTCGCCAGCCTCTGCAACTTCACCCTCGTCAACGCACAGCAGAGTCTTTCTCCCAGAGACAGCAGCTGCCGGGCAGAAGACAGAACCTACAGTAACGAAGTGCCCCGAGCCGGTAGCTACCAACCATGGTCCCTCATTCCCTTTGGCAAGGTTGGCTTCCCAGCCAAGCAGTACGTCACCATCGTCAACCTCACCCCTCATCGCTTTGTCTTGGACAAAGGCGCCACCCACTCGTACCAGATGGACATTTTTGATTGGGATGATATTCCCCAGGGCCGTTCCCGCCAAAACGTGGCCAAGTATACCTCGAAGCCGGGCAAAAACCACGTCGACGACAATGGCGAGGTGTATTATACCATTCAGGGAACTAACAAGAGGTTCATGGTTCGCAAAACCACTCATATCCCTGACGACTACCCCCGCCGGACCGTTTTTGATCTGAGTGGCATGGGCCTTGGCCAGCGCGAATACTCTGATCCCGGCAAGGAGTCTTCAGTCACGCTCGTAATCACTGGCAGCGAATCGTATGGCTTCACAGCATCCCTCCGCCATGGTCCCGGAAACTGGATGAAGGGCATTTACGATGTCATCAAAGATCGACAGGTCCAGCATTTGTTCCTTCCTGGTTCGCACGACGCGGGGATGAGCCGAATCAGCGGCAATCTAGCCTCCCTTGGCTCTTCGACCAACACGCAGACTCAAGGCATCACAATCTACAATCAGCTGCGCGCTGGTTCGCGTCTTTTTGACCTTCGTGTGGGAACGATCCATAATTCAACAAACACCGGACAGTATGGCTACTGGATACTCCACGTCAACAATGAAGTTGCCGATGTCGCCATCGGCAACTCTGGAGAGGCTCTCGACGAAGTTATTCGAGAAGTCAATCAATTCACTGCAGAAAATCCCGGCGAAATTGTCATTTTCCGTGTTCGGTACCTCGTCGGCATCCGCAACATTCCGAGCTTTGGGCCCATCTACTGGACTGCTGACATGGTCAACGAGTTTTTTGGCAAGCTCAAGGGTGTCAACAACCGCTGCGGCAATCTGGACATGAACACCAAGTTCAATAAGCAAAAGGCGTCCTACTTTATGGACCAGAACGGAGGGAACGGCTGCGTTCTGTTTTTGCTCAACACTGATAACCTGAAAGACGACGTTCCTCACGACTCGATTGGGGACGGTATTTACCGGACGGAAATGCTGGATGTTTGGGACAATTGGTCCAACTTGCCCGACACCGCAAAGGTTGCCAATGATCAGACGGCCAAGTGGAAAACGGTCAGCCGATCCGGAGACTTCAACAATGATCAGTTCCTCATCGGCCAGTGGATCATCAGCGCCGACCCGTTTACGACGACGGCGCTCACCATTGAGCAGCTGGCGATTCAGCCTACGAACCCTGCGCTTTACTGGATGGGCCTGAACAACATGAGCCCCGAGGCCTTTCCGACTGTTGCGCTGGTTGATTACATTGGCGTCGTTGTCGACGGCCGCCACAACTGGGATCAGCTCAGCGCCGAAATGTACACCCTGGCCGTTGGGATGAACCTGTACATGATTAGCGAAAACTGCGGCATCAGCAAGCAGCGATCGCCGCTTCTACCCGACGAAAAGGGATTCATGTTTAGCATAAACCCCAATTTCAAGCCAAAGCAGACTGTTTCCAAGTGGAATGGCATCATTTACGAGAATGGTACAGTTGTCAACCATCCTGCCAATGGCACTCACCTCGGCCGCGTTCCAGTTTTGAAGAATGGTACAGTCTTTCTCAACGGAACAGTTGTGCCCCAAGACAGAATCAACCCTCGATTCTATGCAGTATAGCGTCCTTGCGAGGTCTCTGGACATGGCCTCGATAAATAGTGTCCATATCTCATAGGAAGATACAACAATGGCGGGCCATAGCATAAATAGATGACTGAATTTATACCCAAGCCGAGCTCGTATTGTCTCGTTTTTATATTAATATGGCTCTATTTCTAATGTAATCTATAGATCTAATTCCAGTACATAGCCCCCCGTAATTAGGGGTTTTCCTGACGTGTCTCTCTATAACTCGTCACAGCTCGCCAAAGGGAGACTGTCACTTTGGCACACCCAACTGACGGAGCAACTTGCACAGCCCTTGATCTGTCCAGTTGTCAATATCAGCTTTCGATGACACAGCTATGTATCCTAGCATCCCCATGGCATTCGCTCCAGATTCAGCACGCACAGAGGGTCTGCGACGCGGAATCACAAGGATCCATCTGGTAGTCATAATGACGTTGTGTGAGCAAACAGCTCCTGGAAAGTTATCAGTCTCGTGTCCCTGGCACGTTTCAATAGCTTTGATTGCTTTTCTCAGCAACTTTTGGTAGGTATCGACAACAGTCCCGACAGATGTCACGGTAGGATCCGAAAACCGCTGATAAAACCATTGAAAGGGAACGTCTGGCTCTGCGCCATTTGCCGAATCCAGAAATGATGCAAATGTATTGCGAGGGGTCGGTATCAATTGCATGTGCTTATGCAGCCGGCTGTATCCCGCTCCGTTGCCGCAGTTGAAAAACAAGGAAAGCTTGTCATTGCCACGGCTAGAGAGCAGGGCCCAGGCCGCAGCGAGATCCGACCTGTTGAGCGGTTCATACTGCCGCGCATAGCCGTCCTCGGTCAGCAGCAAGTAATGCGGCCGCGCGTAGCAGAATTTGTTGGCGACTAGAACGTGGGAGCTCCCGACGTGGCCAATCTCATAGCCATTCGTGTCAATGTCGCTTCCCGGGCGTACGCTCTTTTCGACGAGCTCTTTGGATTGCTCGCCCGCCGTAGCAGCGGTCGGCTTCTTGTTAAGGGCGCTCGTGAGAACGAATTGGAACTACAAAGCGTCAATCTAGTACACACACAGGCAAGTATCGAGGCTTGGAATGCGGCCAGCGTACAGTTAAGCCACCGTCCTGTTGGTGCAGGATGGTCTGTTTGTCGTCATACAAGACCACGCCCTCGCTGACGAGCCGGTCAAACTCTGAGAGCAAATAATCATGATCCATGCGGCTTGGCGGTCAATTTGACACTTGTCAGTGTTTAGTTTTCCTGGGCCTCGACGAATGAGTAATCGTGAAGCAGGGTAGACTGGCAAGACGCAATCTGCTTACGTGAATGGTGGCCCCATTGGATACCATTTGCTGGCTGGGGCGATCAGGGGGAAAAGGTACAGCCCAAGCTCATCACGAATTCATCCCAATTGGGTCTTTTTCATTTTTTTGCCGTCATCCGTCTTCCGCCTTATTTCGATACGACAGAGATGCCGCTAGATGTTTGAAGATCTTCACCGCGCAACCGTGCGACTGGCAATGGGCCTGAGACGTCACCAACAAAGTATAAACATGCGCTGTCGCGACAAGGCAGCTGGGCGGCAGTGGAGCAGCCCACAGCTGAGACATGACCATCGGGGAACTACATGAAAGGCCTGTGCAAGGCATTGGCCGAACCAAGCGGCAATGCGTAGGTAGGTAACTATCGTGCCGAAAGAAATTCATTAAAAAGAAATCAGTTCCTTGTTCTCAAAATAAAGTAGGTAACTCGAGAGAATGGGAAGCCACGTGAGATCGATCAGCGTGAAGCCACTTTGCGATGATCAAGCAAAGCCCAACCGCGCGCATCGATCGAGACAGCAAGACAACAACAACCACAGCTGAAAATTGGTACCTGTATGACCTCACCACGACCAGCCAATTTCCGGAGCCCGGCAATGCATCGCAGCGGCCCACACGGCGCTCGAGGTCAAGGCTTTACGTATAGGCTGGCCCTGCTGCAACGCCTGTTTAGGCCGATGACGCCCACCTCTGGGCCTCTTTTTTTATTGTTAGCTCGGAAGCTAGACCAGAGCTACGAAAGGCAAGCAGCCAGTGAAAGCAGCCTGCGCACTTGTTGATTTCCTTCATCAGGTCGGTTCCGGCAACTCGAGCAAGAAAGCTTTGGCAAGAAAAGAGGGCTAGAGGGACAGGGAGGGAACCGCCTCCCATGCTGAAGAGGGAAAAAAAAGTCTCAAAAAGACAGAGGGGCAAATAAATGCACGCCAAGCTAATATTCAGAGGCCCGACGCGTGAGGTTTCTGGTGACGCTAATCCTGGCATTAGCAGCTGATTGTCCCGCTGCCCGCCCAGCAACAAGCCAATTCGTGCTGCTGTTCTTGGGGGACTTGGCATTCCAGCACCGCCTCTTCCCTTTTTTCGCCGAGCATTCACTGTACCTACCTCCCCGCGCTCGCATCTCTTAACTTTCCCTCTTTATCCTTTCATTGCAGAGCTGCCATTCTTTCCTTTTTTCCACCATTCATTCTAGTGATTTTCCCTCTGGGCGCTCTTATCTCCGCCTGGCGCTCACGAGCCTCGCTCCGATTGATTATTTCCAGGCACAGCCACCACGCGCCTTCCCCCCCTGCTTCTGCTAGCGACGAACAACAACTCCAACCCCAGCAGCCATGGGTGACAAATATTATGGCGGCGCGCCGCCTCAGCAGTACAATGGAGAACAGCAGTACGGACAGCAGCAGTACGGACAGCAGCAATACGGACAGCAGCAGTATGGCCAGCCTCAATACAATCAGCAGCAATACAACCAGGGACAGTGGCAACAACAGCAGCAGCAGCCGCCTCCACCACAGCAGAATAACGGAGGCTACGATCATGGCGGCTACAACTACGGACCACCTCCAGCCTACAGCTACAATCCGCCTCAAGCAAATGATGAAAAGTACGGCTTTGATCAAGCTTTCAAGATCGAAAAACCCAAGTACAACGACTTGTGGGCCGGTATCCTCGTACGTCCTCCTCGCTGTCAACCCATTCACATAGCATCCCTGGCAATTGGTACAGGGAGATACACCTTGGCATCTGAATACTAACATTGACCCGACATCCAGCTTCTTCTTGTATTCGCCGGTTACGTCGCCGTCTCCGTCATTGCCCTGCGCGGCTACACTACTGGCCGACCCGGCAACGGCATCTATGATGACAATACCTTCTCAATCAACTCCAACACCCTGATCCTCTTCGCCTGCGCTCTCGGTTCTGCATTTGTTCTCTCGATTGCCTATCTCGGCCTTGCGCGCACATTTCCCAAGGCCTTTATCTGGGTGACTGGCATTCTCAACTTGGTCTTTGCCTTTGGTACAGCTATTTACTATCTGTACAAGAAGTACTGGTCCGCTGGCATCGTTTTTCTCATCTTTGCCGTCTTTACCGCCTTTGCTTTTTGGACGTGGATTCCTCGAATCCCCTTTTCGGCTCTCATGCTTCGCACCAGCATCGACGTCAGCAAGAGGTATGGTCATGTGTACATTGTCAGCCTCGTTGGCGGCCTTTTAGCTACTGCTCTCGCCGCCTGGTTTTCTGCCACCATGGTTGGTGTCTATGTTCGTTGGCAACCCTCGCCGAATAATCCTCACTGCGGCCCCGACGGTAGCAACTGTGGTAAGGGCACTGTCATTGGCTTGATTGTCTTCATCACCTTCGCCATGTATTGGATCACCGAGTGGCTCAAAAATACCATTCATACAATCATTTGCGGCGTCTACGGCGCTTGGTACTTTGCTGTCCACAACTTCCCCAAGGACGCCACGCGCAGCTCTGCGAAGCGTGCTCTCACCTACAGCTTTGGTTCTATTGCATTCGGCAGTCTGATTATTGCCATCATTCAATTCCTCCGCCAATTGTGCTCCGTCGCTAGGCAGCAGTCTGCCCAAGACGGCGGCGTTGGTGGCATGGTCGGCATGGCCTTCTTCTGTATCCTCGAGTGCCTTATCGGCATTATAGAGTGGGCGGTGGAATTCGTCAACAGATATGCTTACGCTCATATCGCCTTGTACGGAAAGAAGTATATCGCGGCAGCCAAGGACACATGGAAGATGATCAAGGATCGTGGCATTGATGCCCTCGTCAACGTAAGCCTATTCTTTCCCACAGCCTCCCTCTGCCTAATTGACTAATGCCCTTTGCAGGAATGTCTCATTGGTCCCGTCTTATCTTTTGGCGCTCTGTTTGTCGGTTATGCTTGCGCTCTGCTGGCATACATTTACCTCCAAGTCACCAACCCAGCCTACAACAGGGGAGGAGGCTATACGCCCGTGGTCTTGGCCTTTTCTTTCCTCATTGGCTTTCAAATTGCCAACATTTTCACGACGCCCATCTCCAGTGGTATCGAGACCATCTTTGTTGCTGCCGGCTGGGATCCGCAGGTCATGGTCCGCGACCACCCTGAGCTGTATCAGGAGATGGTCCGTCTGTACCCTCGCGTCCAGGAGGTCATCTACGACCGGTAGAGGGTGCGTGCGAGTTGTACATGAAATTTCGAAATTGAGCTCGAGTATAGCTAGACTTTGGACAACTGTGATTCTCGAGTGTGGAATTGTTAGGGTCAAAATACCCCCTCCATCCCTGGAGGACCGAACCGGCCCGAACCGCTGTGGTTATTTCTTCTTTGTTCTTTGGTGCTGTGTTTCAGCGACTAGTTCAGTAACAGTATTACTAATTATTTAATGAGTTGGTCAAACTGCCTATTTTCTCCATCTCATTCATCTTCTCTGCGTATACAGGGCCAGAACTGGCTAAATAGTATATGACATATCAAATCGTGTGGCAAATCTGAGGCATAGAACATGGCACCTCTGCGGGCGCTCCTTGCAATCACCACCATGGCTTTGTGGCACGGCAACCGCGAGAAAGCGAAAACGGCCAAGTTACGGGGGATGAAGAGCAGACGAGCACATGCGCGCTTCCTTAATTTGTATCAAATGCTCCTGCAGAATTCGGAGAGAATCGCTTCCATTAGGCTAAATAAGCTTTGCGTCAAATCATGGCTTGTTTGCTCCTTTAGATGCAAAGGACGTCAATTACGTGCCTGCAAGACAACTTGTCGAGCCTGCAGAGTCCAACTTCGACGTGAAGTTGGTCTGTCATAGAGCGTATTATGACAATGTATCAGGCCATTGGCTACCAAGTCGTTTTGCTTTGGAAAGCTACCCCGCAGACAACCATCTGACCATTCACTTATCTTATTTTATGGCCGCGGCCTTTGCAGTATGCTTCCAGGCAGACATGATATGTCGTGTCTGAAGCGGTTCAACAGCCCACGTGTGTTTGAGCATCCTGGCAGCAACAAGGCGGCATGAACACATTCACACCTTTGAACCAAATGCTCACATTAACCCGCGAATGAATTGGTCCAACCCCAGCTCAAACAGCTCATTTTGTACCCCGTCACCGCCCTTGTGCTCTACCGGCGCCAGAGGATTCTTGACCACTACACACGGGCATTCATGATTAGCAAACACACCAACTTCTCCCCACCTGCGCGAGCCCACAGACAACGAACCGTATTCGACCCAGAGGTTAATGTATATTTGATGCAGGACGTTGCGCATGCTCGCCGACGCCGTGTCGCTCAGGAGGACAAATCGCAGGTTGGCGGGCGTCTCGTAAAAGTGCAGCTTGTACTGCCCTGTGCGGTAGCTGATGAAGGCGTCGTCGTCGCCGCCGAGCTTGCGAGCCATGTTGCGCAGCGAAAACACGGTGCCAAAGATGAGCTTGGCGTCGTCTGAGGAGGGGGCATGCGCCGGCGCGAAGACGGTGGGGGCGGCGACTGTCGTTGTCGTCGTCGTCGACGACGCAGGGCCTCCGGTGCTGGAATCAGGGCGCTTGGAGGAGGCGGGGAGCCATGACTTGGAGTATATGCATTCGGCTGGGAAGAGAGAGAGAGAAAAAAAAGAGGTTTGTAATGTTAGCCGTGCGCGGCGAGGTGTTTGAGGGATGGCGGCGGCGGCGGGAGTAGAGTTTGCATACTGTGGCGGTCAAAGATGTAGAAGGAGTAGACGGTCATGATGGTGGGGAGAGAGGAGTAGGGGGGCGCCAAGCGGGCGCGGCGGTAGAAGGGTTTCGTTCGAGGTTGTGTGAGTCGGATTATCGTTTCTAGATACTGCTCGTGAAAACTGAAGAGCCAAGCGCAAATGCAATGGCTAGTTGTTGATTCGTGATGAAGGATAGAGAGTGGTCGCATGCCGGAGCTCGAGTAGCATCTTGTGGTGACAAGTTGGCTGCTGGCCGAGCTAGGTAACTGTGGGGCGTCCCTGATGGCATTGCACAACAACAGGTGGCGGAGAAGATGGAGGGGCAGATCAGACCCCGTATCTGTGCCTTTGTATTTAGTTGATCAAGAAAGCGGTATTTTTATGGTTGACATAGAGAACAGCGAGGAAAATTCTAAAGCCGATGGTTGTTACTTTTCGATACTTGTTCTCCGGATTGGGGGCGAAATCAAGCGACAAGTTTGCTTGTCGAAAGCTGATCTATCTGGCCATTATCGGGCTTGGTAAATGAATATTGATAGCACCCTGAATTGGTTCTATATATCGGCATGTGTTTGCCTAATTCTTTTTATTGTATTTTGTTTTTCTTTGATTGGCCTTTTTCTCTGAAGAACGTTTGGCAGATTCCATATACCCTTATGATTGCGTTGTAACGGTTCCTGTGCCGTCACGCCAACTGGCAAAAGACTAGGCATTAATCTCAGTGCGAGCATTAACCAGGAATCCAACTAAGGCTTATATAGCTGTACCGTTACATGCGTACTGTCAATTACAGGGTATCCGTGTAGCGCATCATCAGTAAATGCGGCTCTTGAACGCGACAAACAAAGTCTCATCTTCACACCTTTGGTTGTAGAAAAAATTTTCATTGCCCAAGAAGCATCTCGCCAACAAGCGCCCAGTGGCAAAATCTCGATGCAATTTGCTACCCCGGTACGCGGCGCCGAGGAAGCGAATGACTCTCCACCCACACAACAAAGTCGCGCCAGTCAGCCCATTGTGTGCTTGTGTGCCTGCTTGCCTGCGTGCTGCATGCGTGCTAACCAATTAACTTTTTAAACTAGTTTGTGCCTAACTAACTTATTAGGTGCGTAGTTTGCCTGACTAGACCCCTCGAATGCATCTAGATGCCAGTGCAGAAACCCATCCCACGACAAGAATTAACGGTTCAACGTCTTTTCTCTGCTCGTCGACGAGAACCCTTCTTTTCCTTGGCGCTCACCTCGTATCGATGAGGGCGCCTTTCTGCTTCACCCCGCACTCTCTTTCCAGCTGGCGATAGCGGCTCTACCTGCAACCCCTCACTGCTGACTGGGCCAAAACGGTCGCGGCTGACGCACGTTGTACACGCCACCGAATCGCAGCGCGGGACTTTTGTCGTGGTGATACACTCCTTTTCACTCATTCCTTCACCCGCGCTGCGCGCATATTGCCATAGTCGACAAGGCGCAACTCCTACCGCGGACATGGACAACAAGCCTGTCGCGGGAATGGCCTCGGCGCCCACCATTAGCACCGTCCAAAGTGAGCCGGATCTGCCGTTGAGCCATGAGACGGCTCGGGACTCGTCGTCCTCGCCGACACCCGGAAGACCAGTATTGCCAACCAACGCGTGAGTAGTCCGAGTGAGCTGTCGACGGCATCGCTGACCGGCGCCCCTCCTGCAGTTCTGATCCCCCCGGGCTGCAGAACTTTCAGAGCCCTCTAAGGCAACACAAGAGGCAGCCGAGTGCCCATCGCGAGATTAAAGTATGTACTTGTCGGAGAGCAACAGCTATGCATTCACCGCTGACCGTACAGGAAACCCTCAATGCTCGCGTCGAGTACGCAAGCGATGAGGATGATGGCAGAACCCACCACAAGATTAATCAGTACACCATTATTGAAGAAGTTGGCCGTGGCTCCTATGGCGCTGTCCATCTCGCGACTGACCAATTCGGCACCGAATATGTACGCATGCACTGTGGATGACCTTTATCATGACGACTCGCGTAAGCTAACTGCGTCTAGGCTGTCAAGGAATTCTCCAAATCGCGTCTTCGTAAGCGTGCCCAGTCCCAAATTCTACGCCGCGGACCCCAGGGTCGTCCCAGACGGCAACCCTTGCGCCTTCGCAGCAATGGCGAGGTCTTGACGCCGCAGCTTGGAGCAGAACAGCCTGGTGAAAAGGAGGATGCCCTACACCTCATTAGGGAAGAGGTGGCCATTATGAAGAAGCTGGATCATCCCAACCTTGTGCAGCTCATCGAGGTACTCGACGACCCAAACGAGGATTCGCTCTACATGGTTCTTGAAATGTGCAAAAAGGGTGTCGTCATGAAAGTTGGACTGGACGACCACGCGGATCCGTACAGCGACGACACATGCCGCTACTACTTTCGCGACCTAATCCTCGCTATCGAATACTGTAAGATTGGTTCAGCCTGCTGAAACCGAAGCTGCGATGCTAACGTGTTAGTGCACTCGCAATCCATCATTCATCGCGACATCAAGCCGGACAATCTTCTTGTGGCGGCCGATGACACTCTCAAAGTCAGCGACTTTGGCGTTTCGGAAATGTTCGAGAAACCCGACAGCATGAAGGTAAAAAAATCGGCCGGATCTCCTGCATTCCTGGCGCCGGAGCTATGCAGCTCTCACGGCGAGGTGTCGGGCACTGCCGCCGATATCTGGTCCATGGGTGTCTGCTTGTACTGTTTTCGTTACGGCAAGATTCCCTTTAATTGCGCGAGTGTACTGGAAATGTACGAGGCGATTCAGACCGAGCAGCCTAAAATCCCGGATGATGAAGATCCTGCGTTTACCGACCTATTAAGGAGGCTCCTTGAAAAAGACCCTGAGCAACGCATCACAATGGCAGAGCTTCGTGTGAGTGCTGCCCCTTATTACTCCCTAGGAGGCTACTGATTGTATTTAGGAACACGAATGGATCACCAAGAACGGTACAGACACTCTGCTTTCCAGAGAAGAAAACTGTGTACACAAGGTGGAGCCGCCTAATGAGCTGGAAATCAGTCGTGCTTTTACGAGAAAGATGGACAATGCGTTTTGCGTGCTCAAGGCCATTGCCAAATTCAAGTCGCTGCTCTCAAGACGGGCCACGCGACCCACCGTGGCGGAAAAGATTGAAGATGGCACGTTTGACCCCGCGGAGGAAAAGGCGCGCGCCGAAGAGATTGAGGCTCTCCTCGCCCAGCGGCGTGAGGTGCTGAGTAGCCGAACCCGCGACGACAGCGGCTCGAGCAACGATGAGGATGTCGGCAAGGGCCATGCCAAAGACATTGGCGATCAGGAGCCGTTGTACCTGGGCATCGGCACGAGCTCGCGGCACGCTTTTTACCTCGATGACGACTCGGCCGACGACGTGGTGGCCGACTCGCCGATCGCCGTCGACTACAACATCTACGATCAGGCCTACGAGCAGGCGATCACGGACCGTCTCGCCGCTAATCCCTCGGTGCGGCCCATCATGTACCTGACCAAGTTTGTCAACGACTCGGATCGCTTCAAGGCGTTGGGAAACATCGTCGAGGACACCACAACGGCCGTGCGCGAGCAGGTGCGCGAGGCGCGCGCCACCATTCACGAGCACTTTACCGCGCCGTCGACGGCCAAGCTCGGCAAGCTCGTCGCCAGAATGGGCCTCGCGGACCCGCCGCAGGGCGCCAAGCCGACGGCGCTGAGCGACGGCGTTGTTAGCACGCTCACGGCGCCCGAGGAGAAGGAGGGCAGCGGGCCCGGCCGCAGCAGTAGCAGCAACAGCAGCAGCGACGATACTCGCAGAGAGGAAAAGGGTGCCGTGGATGGTGGCGCTGCCGCCGATGGCCCATCAGCCAAGGACAAGGACGGCGACGCCGCGGAGCAACAAACCGCGCCAATGGCGGCCCTAGCAGCTATCAAGGCCGTTTCTTTGTCTTGAGACGAAAAAAGAAGCGATGGCAAAAGCAGGCGGCTTGAGAGAATAGGAGTGGATCAAAGAATGAATCGAAGGAAACGTGCCGAGTCGGGCAAGGCAAACGACGAAACGCCGGCACGCCTGGTTTCACGGCAGCGACACGCAGATAACAGCCAGCACCACCCGGGAGCGTGTGACTGCCAGACAAGCAGCGAAACAGCTTTTCTGAGGACACGATACTTGGCCGCAGGCCCCTTTCTTTCTCCCGCCCTCTCTTATCTTTCTTATACAGCCACCCGAGAAAACGGCGCACTGACCCTTCCGATGTGGCTTTGGGGGCCACTTCTTCGACAGACTGGCTGGCCTGCGCTGCTGTCATTGGGCCTGTCACGAACCAGAGCCGCGTCTGCACACGCATGAGGCAGGGAGCCGGTGGAAAGTAGCGGTACACTTTTTTTTTTTTTGCGCCATATCAACCAGGGCTAAAAAGAAACAGCCAAGGTCGATTGAGAAAAGAAAAACAAATCCCACCAAATAGGGGTCCGTTTTCTGGCCCCCTTTTTTTTCTTCCTTTTGCGTCGGGGAGCAAAATATTGGTTGGCCAAGCTTTTTGATATTGCTTACCGCCATCGGAGAGCCGTCCATCGGAACGGCCCATGAAACAGCAAACAGACCAGATTGTCGGTGAGGCTTTTACAACCCATTGTTCTCAAAAGGACAAAGTTTATATCTGGTATCTTCTTTTTTTCTTCTGTCGTGCTAAAAGAATCCCTGTCCTACCGGGATGTTTAGCCAACGAAGATGACCAGCGAGGCCACGGGTAAGGCTGGCACGGGTCCAGGCACCCAGGGTCCTCCACCCCCGATCCTGCGGGAGCTAAGCCAGGGATGTTTATTTTCGTGCATATTGCTTTTTTCTTTCATTTCTGTGCTTAGATACCCTGTGTCTTTTATTCATCGTTTTCATTCGGGTCACACCATGTGCGCGGTTTTCTGCATCCTCCGTGATGTATACCGTGATGAGCTATCCTGGCGTAGAATTGTGGAGAGATCTCGCCTCCTTGTCACTGCATGTCCATTCTACTAAGATTATTTTAAATCGTCTGATTTGTGGGCTTGTTGCTTTGATTCCGCTTGTCCGCTTTGCAACGATTTGTCGGCTAGAAGCCCCGGGCTCGCCTTCCCCCGCCGGTCCCGGAAGTTCACTGCCGGCTGCGCCGCTTTCCATTGATTCTTAAATATCGCGTGAGATATGTCTCCTAAGAATCCGAGATTCGAAACGCATGGCGGAGGGGTTGCTTGTGGATTTTCTTTCTTCTGACTCTCCAGCCTGGTCCGGCAGCGTATGCATCGTGCATGCATGCCAACCAGGCATCACGGTCGCCGCGCAGTCGGTAAATACTTTGTGCAGGCAGAGAGGAGAAACAAAGTGCAGCCTCGATGGTGGATCCATCTCTCCATCCCCTTTTGCTGTCGCCAAAGAGGGTCAGGAGGTGAGATGTTGGGCAGAAAAAAACATTGACTACGGAGTACTATGGCCAGGGTTCCCGGCTTTCGGCAAACATGGGCTTCAAGTTAGGAGAAAACAAGCACGGGCTTCAAATGACTTTGAATGGCGTGTTTTCGGCTGCCATGTACACCTGCGATGTCTCAATAGAGAGAGAGCCGGAGAGACTGCTTGGATATCTCGTTGCGCGTTTGATGGTAGAACTCCGCCTTGATGCGCGACTCGACGATAAAAGTAGAGAGATGTTTTGGCGACATACCCCGGAAATAAAATCCCCACAGTAAGGTCTTGGCATTTTGTGTCCTGGACGATGCGGAAGTTGAAAGCAGTGGCTTCGATAATATATGCCTGCTGCGAATGGACTTTCAATATTTTGCTTGTTTCCAGTCTTTTTTCTCACGCGGCACATCGGCCAAGTGTCGTGCAAGACCTGCTTGAAGCAACAACATACGTTTTCCCCCCGTGATGTGGGTGTGGGAGTATCCGTAGACAGCAATGGAAAGGCGGCGGCGCCGGACCGTGCTGACGATGTCGGGCAGCAACTGATAATGAGGGATGGCGGCATCGGATGCTTGAAATGGTTGGCAAACATGCCCAATTACGTGCTTTCGCGCAGCGGGCTATCAACTTGGTGTCATCGTGTGTAAGCAAGTTTGCCGGTTCCCGGACCCCCGAAAGTCCGCTAGTACCTCCGGAAATTGCGCCCGTATCCTACAACCAGATGCAGACGGCAGACTGCTGCTCACGAAAAGAAACAGGGATGTGCTTTCCCTATCCTCCCCGTGCCGTGCTTCTTTTTTCAAAAAAGTTCGGCCTGGTTTCCAAGTTGTTGTTGTCCCGTGCAGTGACGTAGTGCTCTTGGCTAACCTTGCCACGGAATGAGGGGTGCTGATGTGTTGTGCGTGCGCTTGACACGGTGCGGGGAAGACAAGACAGGCTCGGCGTCTGCTTTCCGCCGCCTGCTAACTCTTTCCGTTTGTTGGCCGAGAGGCGAAGCCTGTTGTTCTTTTGCGACAAGAAGGATTTACATTTCTGCGCGATTTTAGACTGGCGGTAGGTAAACACGTTACTCCTGCAGCACAGCAGAGAGACCCTCAACCCACCTACCGGGTCAAGCGGCCCTGGCACACTAAGGCTCATAATGAGCATACGAAGTGAACAGAGGCAGTCGAGCAATGCAGCCATATCTCTCTCTGATTTTACCATCGACTCAGGTTCCTGCGACAAGGGCGCCGTTGCGATGTGCTGCCACGTCTGCAGGCTGCGTCACTGTCATCGCCGATACAATGGGCTTACACCATACAATGGCTCATGTAATACAGTGTCACGCAGTGACGCACGTGTCTCATATGCCACGCAGACCCTGCTTCGGGCGACAGAGAAGGCGTGTCGATGATTGATCAAAATGTGACAACAGAGTCGCAATCAAGGGGTGCTTCCCGGAGCCGTTATGCCAATCTTGCGCACGGCTGTTCCGATGGGCGAGGCCGGCTGAGCAAGCTTAAACAAAACCGTAGTCAGCTTCTGGTGCAGAACTTGCGTGCATAACTCGGGAGTGTGAGATGGGTTGGACCAGGTCGCGATGCGCTTGAGTAGACGACACTTTCATCGTGGCCGGGTATGAGGCAAACGACGCCACACGTCAATTTATTCACGAGGCAACCCAAGAATCAGCCTCACAAATCTTGGCCCTCATGCTGACTGGCGCGGCGAGCCTGTCTCGATAACCCCAAAGAGCTACGCCCTGCATGAATGTGGAGGAACCAGCCCGAATTACAGCCGCGAATGCTGCAAAGACGCAGATGCCGAGGGACAAGCCCATCCCAGTAAGCCAGCAGGCCGGTGGCGTTCTGAACAGCAGTGCCTACTGCTAGTTAGTGCATCCTCTACCATAGAGCTATGCAGCAAGCCAAGACGGCAAACAAGCCGATGCGGACACGGGCTACGGCAGCGGGGGATGAACGCAGGTAGGTCGCCAGAGAGGCTAGCTGATTATGCGAAGGCTTCAGAGCAGAGGTGGACAGTCTAGCAGGAGTGGACAGCATCCATGCCAGATGGCTCTCCAGCCTGATCTCGGACAGCGATAGAGTCTAGTGCAACAAGCGTGCAGAAGAACCCAAACTGTGAGCGAAGTTGGTTGGGAGCCAAAGCGTAGTGCAACCGGTTGAAGGAATAGACGCAAATGAGGATGAGCGAAATGGCTATTCTGGCCACCCGTGATCGACGAGGAGGCGTTCAGCTAGCTGTCCCTGGTGCTGTGATGAAACGAACATCAGTGAGGAGACCTGCTGCGAAGCCCGTTCTGGAGCTAGTCAAATATGTGCACGAGGCGGTCAGTAACTTTCAATGGGGTAAGTGACGGCCTCCGTGGTAGTCGAGGCCTCCAGCAGGCTGCACATGTTGGAACGACTGAAGTTGAGCGCCTCGTTTTTCACAATTGGAGGCGAGCGCTTCACTGATTGAAACTGGTCGAAGTTTACCAGTCTGGCAGTAGGTCTGGCAGGGTTTGGTCTTGGCTCCATCTAGGATCCATCCCGTCATCTCCACAGAGCCTTGCCCTAATAAATAATTTTGCTTGACCAGAGCCGAATAGAAATCTTCACTCTAGTCAATTAGGATGGGGTGGACAAGGGGTTCGGTTTTGGCTGTCAGCTTAATATTGGTGGATGGTGCAGGGATCGTAGCAAAGGTCCCAATAGTTACCAAGCTGGCAGGCTGGATCGCGACTCGAGGCGACAAATACCGGTGTACATGTTGGGGAGAGGGATCTAATCTGCAACCCTCCAAGGTAGCTTCGTCGGAGAGCTTATGTACGCCAAGCACAATACGAAGTGAAATGAAGTGAGAAGCACCTGGAAAATGGGTGGGTGGTGGAGGATGGGCTGTTGTCATGCTTCGTGGAATCGTGGTGCCCTCTCAAAATATGCCGCATGCCCCGCGTAGTGACGTCGCTGAAAGGCTGCTAACTGACACGCAGCAATTGCAAGCGCCGCCAGCCCTCTCGTTTTGTTTGTGTTATTAGTGCGATTGGCTGTGATTGGCCTTGTTCGGGCACCCGTGTAGTGTAGGTTGATAAGTCAAAAAGGTGTGTATTGAACAGAAGTACGGATAAGTCCACGATAGATCACGAGGTCTGCGAGAACATAACACCAATGGTCCTTGCTCCGAGAGGAATTTGCTGTCGAGTGATCTAGTCGAGTCTGGGCCCCCATTGTCGCATTGCGTCAACGGAGAATCGAGTCCGCAGAAGCGTCTCATCAGCTTAGCCAAAGTGATTGTAAGAGCCTAGACTCGCCGGCGCAGGGCTTCGAGGCTGCCATGACAGGGAAGCGAGAGACATTGAGGTAACTACACCGGTGGAAACACTGGGAAAGACCCGGCTGGCCGGGTGTGAAACACCACAACTTTGATCTTGGCTGTCTTCGCGGCGTGTAAGACGGCATGTAGCTAGGAATAAAGCGTGAGATCGGTTTTTACTGCATGTCTAGGACTTTCAGCGGGTATAGGCCATGTCTGAGAAGGGATCTGTCGCAGCAAGCAGGCCATGTTGAGACAATCGTAGCTAATAATAAGTACCTGGTGAGAGTGGTCTGCTCGTACCAAGGCCGGTATGTCGGGTAACTGGCGTGATCAGTCCTGGAGATGTGCGTGTTGTCGCGAGATGTACTGGTGAGATTCAGCATAAGGCGCCGAGATTGATGGCATCCAGCACCCATGATGTGGGATTTCATGAACGTCACGAGAAGTGAACTGGGCAATTCAGATTTCTCACGATGAGAGTGTGTCGTTAGGTGCGTGGGCGTACCGCGTGCGTGCCATCTCTGGGTGTAAGCCGCGGGCACCGAGCGACAGAGACTTGGCAGAATTAGGGAGCATCGGCTTGATTCTGTGGTTGAGTTGAAATTGATTGAGTTAGCATTCATCCCTTGAGACCAAGTTTAGAGCATTGGGTCTTGGATTTTCCATCCCGATGCGACGTTGGCAAAAGTAGGATGTGGAAGCATCAGATCGAGTATGCGGCCCCCGGTGCGTTGTTGAGGAGCGATATCACGGATGGGGGCAGAGTTGTCCCGACTCAGGAAAGTAGGTGATTTGGCTACACGAGACATGCATAGAAAGGTGTCTGTGAAAGAATGAAGGTGAGAAGAAGAAGAGGGCAGTGCATGCGTTTGCTGAGCGTTTGACGATGCGCCAGAGTCTTGGCAATCGAAGCACGGGGAGCGAGGGGCAGTGCTGATTGCTGGTCAATGCCAATTGGCAGTGACCGTGGTGCAGTGGGCCTGGAGTAACCGGGAGCAAAACACCACATAGCCGCCATACACTGCTGCTGCTTGGGAATACATGTAGGTACCTGCCTGCATTGTGTTAAGTCGCCGTGCCTGCTGTTAACTGCAGCCGGTTAGCGGGCTGGCGGGGTGCCTGCCCTATCGGAGCCCGTGGCCAGCGGTGGCCGCAGGGCTTGGTGGATGCTGTAATATGCCATCTAGCCGACGTGGGCCAGTATTTACAGAGGCTGTGGCGTGGCGGTTCAAGGCACAGCAGACGGCGGTGACCCTCGGTACAGGTAGTTAGGTAGGTAGTTGACTTTTTTTGTACGGATAGGACCTGCATGTTGGTTGCCAATTTTATTACTCGTCACGTTGGATCAAGCTTTGCCAGATTCGGGCATTGCACTGCAGAACAATCAAGGGGACGACTCACGAATGACGAGCAGCGGCGCAGCGAACGAGAAGCTGGAAACGGCAAAACTCAAGCATTTCGTTGTGGTGGTCCGCAATGCTCCGGCGCCGCTCCACCAACGACGAGCAGCATCTAGCTGGAGATACCTGGGGCAGCACGAGAGAACATGTAGGGCGCGCGGTAACAGACGATAGGGGCCATCGAAAAAATGCCCTACCTTACCAATGCAGCCACTAAACTGTCTCTGCTGGCCCAGTAATCCCTCACCGCGGGCCTCCGTGAGCCTCGACTTGCCACATTTTAGGGCGCGCTAGAGCAAATCTGCGAGTTGAACGCTTTTCCACTGGATATTTCTTCCAGTGGCCTCGAGCCCCAAAAGTTCTTTTGAGCAATGCAGTCTCCCTCGGGTGCCGCCCACGACCTACCTGCCTGTAGGTACCTCGAGGTACTTTGCCTCTGATTTCAGCGAGCGACTCGCTCTCCTTGTCTACCTACCAGTTGCCAGGTGCCAGGCTACCACCAACCCGTCCAAGCCGTCTTACTTGGAGGTAGGTTGGCCCCAGAAATTGTCTTGTGAACCATCGCCCTCTTTTTTTGTCTTTCTTATTTCTTCTCTTATACCAAGCAATTCCTGCAATTTTTCCTTTTCCTCTGCACCCACCCACACCCCTCTCGCCGTCTCTGTGGTCCCCTCGGTATCACCAGCAGTCCAGCGCCGACCTTCCATACTCGCGTGTACAAGTATCCTCTTGTATCCTTGTTTCCCCCCCCCCCCCCCCCCCCGCCGGCGCCAACCCGTTGCCCCCCCCAGCCCGCCTGCCTCCACCAGCTGCCACCTGCTGCCACCTGCCACCTGCGAGCTTCTCTTAATAATTCCCTGGCGCCGCCGCTCTTCCCCCATCCTCAAAGAGCCCGCCTTTACTAAACCCTCAATCCTCACCTCCAAAGCTTCTCTATTTTCTCGTCTTTTCGTCTTCGATTGGCTCACACCTTTTGGGGCCCCTTCTCTTTCTCTCTATTCTTATATATACTCAGCAGTTCTCTGTTGTGCTCGTCGTTTTCACTCCAACGCCCGAGATCTCCAACCTCAATTCTCTATTTACAACCATCTGCAGCGCCTTCGATTCCCGCTTTCGACTCCCCTTCGTTTGTCCTTCCCCATCTTCTGTCCACCACCAGCTAGTTCTGTGGCGACAGTCAAACGCGCTGTTATTTTGTTCGCCCACGACTATTGACACGCCGACACGGCGTCCTCTGCGCCTTGCGCTGCCTTGCGCTTCTCTCCCTCTCGGCCTCTCGATTTGTCCATCTTGCGCCGCGTCCTCGTCCGCTTTACTCTGACTCTGCTTCGACAAGACTACAGCCCTTCACCGCTCAGTACAGTCGTATCTCGCGTTGCGATACTAGCCTCGCGCTTTCAGGACTCGACAAGTTCTGCCTCTTTTTCGATTGACAGATCCAGCCTTGAGGCCATTGACTTTGCCCACGACCAAAGTCGCCCATCACTGCCCATTTGGCAATCGCCTCACCTCAAACCACACCTCGAACCGAATTTTTTTCTATAGATCGAGAAAAAGATGCCCGAATCAAAACCTAGCTCTGCTCCGAGCTCTAAACCTTCCTCCATCAAGTCTTCTGATGGCGTAAAAAAGTCTCCCGGCCTCCGTCCTGAGGATGCCGAAGGCCACTCACCCGCTGGCAGTGACTCTGGCAAGCCTTCGGAAAGGTCTTCTGTTAAGGGTCGCTTTACTCGCATGTTCTCTTCCAAAGAACCATCTCGGGCTGCTACACCCAATATCGCTGCCAGTGGTGCCGCCAATGGCAACGGCGACATCCTTGGCCGCCCTCGCGGCTCCTCCGTCAACAGCTCCTCGACACCCAAGCCTGCTAAGGACGCCGCTGCCGACAAGCCTGCCGAAAAGGACAAGCCAGCTCAAGCCCTTGTAAAACCGACCACTCCCAAAGAGGGAAGCACTCGCTTCGTGTCCAATCCCGATGTCCAAGGCGCCCACGAGCACTATCTCAAGTCCAGTCGCCGTCAAGAGAAGCTTTCTGACATGTGGCGTAGCCTCATCGGAAAGAAGGCCGAGCCTACCCCTGATCACGATCTTTCTCTCGTCTCAAATTGGGTCGACTCACTCCGCCAGGAAAAGGAAGACGCTGCCAACGGCACCAAACTTGGCCCCAACACCACGACCACTACCCTCGTCGAGAAATACGGCAAGTGTCAGGAGATTGTCGGCCGCGGCGCCTTTGGCATTGTCCGCATCTCCCACAAGAAGCTTGGCGCTGGTGAGAAGCTTTTTGCCGTTAAGGAGTTCCGTCGCCGACCCGAAGAGACCGAGAAAAAGTACAGTAAGCGTCTTACGGCCGAGTTCTGCATCTCTTCCTCGCTTCGCCATCCCAATGTCATTCACACCCTTGACCTGCTTAAAGATGCCAAGGGCGACTACTGCGAAGTCATGGAATTCTGTGCCGGAGGTGATCTTTATACCCTCATCCTGTCTAGTGGCAAGCTCGAGGTCCAAGAAGCCGACTGCTTCTTCAAGCAAATGATGCGAGGCGTTGAATATCTGCATGAAATGGGCGTGGCCCACCGTGATCTCAAGCCGGAGAACCTGCTACTTACCACTCGCGGTGGCCTCAAGATTACCGATTTTGGCAACGGCGAGTGCTTCCGTATGGCCTGGGAGACAGATGCCCACATGGTCTCGGGTCTCTGTGGCTCCGCGCCCTATATTGCACCCGAAGAATATACGGACAAGGAATTCGATGCCCGCGCCGTCGACGTATGGGGCTGCGGAGTTATCTACATGGCCATGCGTACTGGCCGTCATCTCTGGCGCGTTGCCAAGAAAGACGACGACGAGTTTTACGCTCGCTATCTCGAAGGACGTCGCGACGAAGATGGCTACGGACCTATTGAGTCCCTTCACAGGGTAAGCTTCTCTTGCAGTCGATATCCACGACAATACTAATTTTGTTGGACTAGGCTCGCTGTCGCAATGTCATCTACTCTGTTCTAGACCCTCATCCCACAAGACGCCTAACGGCCGCGCAGGTGCTCAAGTCCGAATGGGTGCGCGAAGTAAAACTTTGCAAGGCCGGTGAGGAGGGTCTCTAACACACTGTCCGTCATGCTCCTTTGCATGGCGGACTGCTCTGATGGTGGTGGGCGCTACAGCTTTTTGGCGTTTCTGGCTGTGACCGCCGCACATCTTGCAGATTCTTGCTTGTACAAATCTTCACTGTGCAGCTCTAAGAAGACTTGATAGATATCAAGTCAACGATGATGAGACATGAACATGCACGCATCCACGGCATATATTGTGGAATGCTTTTTAGAGACGGCTTTTCTTTTCCTAGTCTTTTCTCCTTGTCTCTTCGTCGTGGAATCAGAGGACAGCGAGTATGGAATTGCTGGCGTCTTTGCCATTTAACAACGCTTGAGGCCTCTGACGCCACGTTCATATTTCTTTCTTTGACTGGGAGTTTTCGTTGTAATGGCTCTTTCTGTTGGAAACTATATCTACGGAGTTATACACCGCTAAGCACTGGCGTCTTGGAGCATATTCATTCACTCTTGATCACTGTATTGCGTTTTTTGTCGTTCTTTAATGAGAAGATCGGTTTTTATTGCCGTCTTGACCAATAGCATGCCTAGATGCGATGCTTGCACGTGGATGCTCTTGCGTCCAGTTGCTAATTTTCGTCGAGTGTATCTCGGGTTTGTGCGCGCTGGCTACATGGTTCGTTGTAGCGGCCATTTGAAGTCGGACTCGTGAGTTGATAGGCGAGTTCATTTGTGAAGTTGATTCGTGAGTTGAAATATGAGGTGATCCGTAAAGATATGGCAGACGGTTGAGGAAAGCAATAGTGTCGCCAATCATGTAGCTGAACATGGAAGAAGACGTGGCTGGTCCTTCAAACTGACTGTTCACTCGGTGTTCTCGTGGCCGTGTATCCTTGAACCATCAAAGGACAGGGAACTGTTTAATCATAATACGCTGTAGAAGACCATATCACATGCGTACTTGCAAGGTTTATTCTTTCGGAGTTGGAAATATTTGCATTCATCCACCAGATGACAGAACCATTAAAACATTCAGCAACAACAAACTGCCCGTCCGTACCTCTTTGCGCCAGATTCATGGATCCATGGTAAACCCTCCCATTCATATGGCATGACAAAAAAAAAGTAGTAAGAAGGACTGAAAAAAAATCATTCAAGTTTCAAACCGTTACAATGTCCAACCACGTAGATAAGTTGAAGAGAGAAGATGTTGGAAGAAGAAGAAGAAAAAAAAGCATGTGGGCAGGAAACCAAAATAAAACCCGGTGTTCCCTCCCACTTGACCCGTCACCTCATATACACAGTACCCGTCGACAAAAAAAAGAAGAGAGACAGCCGCGAGACTCAATCTCTCAGCTGAATACCCATGTCTTGCTCCATTTGAGAGAATAAGACGAATGGGTCGTAGAATATAAGAAAAAGATGTGTAAAATGCATTCGATTCGTCTTTGATTAAAAACACATGGCGGCGAGAGTGGCGTGTGTATATATGCACTCATGAAGCTGGCCCTTGCTCATGCATGCGTCGTCGTACGCTGCTGCGACTACGAGTGGAACAGGTCCCAAGCTCGCTCGCAAATTCGCAAAAACTCTTCGCGCTTTGCCCGCTGTGATTCCGGACTGTCACGGCCCGCGCCAAAGGGGCCGCGTCTGCTAGACGAAGGGCCGTGGCCGAGAGGTGGGGTCGCTCCATCCTCATACTCGGCGCGGGTTCTTCTGCGATTGCTGTTGCTACCGCTGATGCGACCACCGGCAGGCGAGGGTGGCGTGGGAGGCTGGTGTCCGCCGTAGTGCACAATCTTTGGTAAGAGTTCGGCGCGGCCGCCAGCGAGCTCTTGCTGGGCCTCCTCGGCTGACTTGTATTCTCTGGGGCGCGCAGACAAAGGAGCCTGGTACGCGGACTGCGGATGGCTAGGCGAAGCCAGCGGGGCGCGGGACGCAGAACCGTAGGCGGAAGGATGGCTGTCGGCATGTTGCGATTGCGGGAAGACATCATGAATGGGTGGCAGACGGTTGTTCGTTTGCGTGGCAGGGACGTGGTGAATGTGCGACTGGCTGCCATGGCCTGGCTGAGTGGGAACGTGTCGTGACAAAGGCGCGGGTTGGTGGCGGCCGGTGAAGCTGTGACCCAGAGGCGCGGACTGAATTACGCGCTCGTGGGCGAATTGCTCGTGAGAAGGCGCAACAATGGACAGGCCCGGGGGTGCACGTCTGCGATGAGACGACATTCCAGGAGTTCTGGCGGAAAACTGGGGCCCACCATCGCGGTCAGGGTGTGTACCGTCGCCCTTTGCTGACTGCAACTGCAGACGAGCTTCGATAATATTGCGCTGCTGTTCGCGGACACTCAGACTGCGTTGAAGCTGCTCCTTCATGACAGGGTCTTGAGTGACAAAGCCGGGGGAGAGACAAGCCAGCCCAACCTCTTGAATTCCAAGACCATCTCTAGCGGTCAAAGGAACAGCCGAGGCGGGTGAATTGCTGTTGAGAGTATTCTTGGAGAGATCGAGTTTACGGGGTCTGGGCCGCGTGTTGTTAAGACTTGGAGAGCCGGGTTCCTTCTTGATGACAACTTTGGGAGGGTTGACATCAGCCTTGGATCTGTTTCGGTTGTTAGCATCGGCTTTTCTGCTCGATACATTGTACTACTACAAGACACTTACGCGCTAGAGGGAGAGCCTTTGCCAGAGGCGGGCGCAGCTCTGGGACTGTTACTTCCAGACCTTTGAGTAGAGGCCTGTGCAGCGGCAGATTTCGAAGCTGATGATCTGCGCGAGGGCGGAGATGCGGCGCCGTTGGCTGTCGGGGCGACGGAGGCAGAAGCAGGGGAGGGCATGACCGAGGGTCTCTCGTGAGGTGCGGGAGACGGAGCCATGGCGATTGCAGCACTCATAGTTGACGCTTGGCCAGAGTGGCGAATGTCGAATGTGTGAGGTCGAATTGTGAATCTGGGAAAGGGCAGCTATGTATCTAGCTAGAGCCCGAGAGTGGATGAGGTTGGGCAGAACCGAGCGTCCAAGTGGCGCAGATGAGGACAGCACTAGAGATGGCCTCGGCGGCAATACGGGGTACAGGCCTGGTGCGAAGTTGCGATTGTCCTGAGCGAGCGCGAGTGTCGAGAGTCAAATGCGATGAGAGGGTCGTCGGAGAGGTGCCTTTGATATGCGGTTATGTTGGCGAGCAGACTGGGCGTCGAAGCGAGTGATTGGCGCGTGGGCGTCGCGTTTAAAAGAGACTGGTTCGATTTGTCTCGAGAGGGCTCTATCACAAACGGGAGATGTCTGGCGAGGCAAAGGGAGTGGCGGTTAGAGTAAAGAAGGATGCCGACAGTCAAGAAAGCAAATGTCGCATACAAAAGAACCCAGACGCTTGGTTGCAGAAGGCAAGGAAGGGGGAGAAGGAGCAAAAAAAAAGGTAGAGGCAGTAGAGGCAGAGGGGGGGTAGAAAAGTGTTGCAGAATATACGTAGTAAACGGACAGCGAAGCGAAGGGCTTCGATAGAGGGGAGGGGAAAGGATCTGGTACCTCTGCAAGCAAGTACCCAAGTCAAGACTGGCAGGTATTTTGACAAGAATACCAAGGGCGGACACACTAGAGAGAGGATCAGGATGGATGAACGGGTACCAGCCTACGGAGTACCAGGTAGGGAGGTACCACGGTACATACCTACCTAGGTAGATATGGGCGGGCGGGCGCACAGTTCCACTAAAGTACCTGGTAGTTTGTTACTGGGTGGGATCGCAAGGTCAGATATAGGGCGTTTCTAGCTGATGAAGGAGGTTTTTCTTTGATGGCGCGGGTAGTTTTGAATTTGTTCCTGACGAATCCCAAGTTTGTGTAATTTTTGTGCTCTATAATGAACCCGTTGTCTTTGTCCTGATGTCTTGCCAAATACCAGTGCACATGCAAAAGAGGAAAGGAACTACCACCACTGTCAAGTTGTCAACCACGAACCTACCTAGGTCACTTGTACCATCACGACGCACAGGGGCCGACTGACGGGCCAGGGGCTGCGTCGATGCACCAATCTGGAGCAACCAGGAGGCTGACGAGTTTTGGGTTTGGATTAGTTGGGCGTGTTAGTTTAGGACTAGTTCAGTTGAGAGCGCACAGTTGTCAGTTGAGGCCGGGCGGTGGTCCTCGCATTGGTCAACGCTGCGTCCGGGGGGGATGGGTGGGGGGCGTACAGGTTAATGGGGGGTGTGATGGAAAGGGGACTAGATTTACGAATAAATGTAGGGGCCCAGGGGGAAACCTTTCTGAATTGTGAAGCCAGATTAGGGCTCAACATGCGGAAGGGGGTTGTTTTATTTTATTTTTATTTTTTGCCAAGCATGCGCATCCTCTCAACTTTGAAATCTTGTTACTTCTGATACTTTTCATGCCGCGATGCCTCATCTACCTGCGGCAGGGGGGAGAACTGGTGGAAGCGCCAAAAGCTCATCGGTGGTTGGCTGGAGATGTGCTGGAACCGCCCAAAAGTTCAAACCGCTAGCAGGGATGGTGAAAGCCGAAGGGTGGGTGGAAGAAGGGGGGACGGGCGAATACTGGTGTCAATAATAACGAGAGGAAGGAAAAAGATTTTAATGATTCAGTTGCATCGCGTGCCTTGGCAAGTCGGCAAACAATTATCAGTAGGGATACAAGATAAAAACCATCACATAGCTCACAAGTTAGCGGCAAAGCCTGCCGAAACGAGGTCCTCTTTATTTTTGGGTAGCAGTCGGCGATAGCCGTGGTTCAACAGTAATACTAAAACATTTATTTGCCCAATTTGCCATCGTTCTGCAAAGCCACGAGTCGCGCATAATGATCACTGGTCAGCTGGAGATGAGCATTCAAAAAGAGAGAGAAAGGCCGAGCATTCATCACACTTGACACTTGATCGTCGACCCTGTGGTTGCGTGGCTGCCCCCTTGTCTCTCTACCAATCTACCTACCTAACTAGCTGGTTCCCAGTCTCACCGTCGCCACCGTCCCGCCAATTCGGTTGCTTGCTGCCCGACAACTTTATTACCCCCAGGGAAGAAATGACAACGATACGATGTGACACGGACTTTCATGTTGATATCTGCAGGCATCGGGGTGGGGTGGCCTGTGTCTCGTCCGGGGTACTCACAACATCAGTTTCTCTTGGATTTGTTGACGATTCAATTTATGCTGTTCAGTCTTAACTATCTGCAGGATCCGGTACATGGCAGCACTTGTAGCAATAACGTCTGCTCTACTATTCAAACGATGATATCCGCACACAAAAGGAACACGACAAGGAAAAAAATTCTGCTACCGAGGACCTTATGACCTTATTCCCCCCTCCTCGTCTTCATCTGGTCCGTTTCAGCAATGGCAGTAGCGCAGACCGCGGCAAATGCGCTGGCGCAGCCCGTCGTTGGGCATCGCCGGCTCTGAAACTGCTCAGCCCATTTCGGTCAGCCATGCGCTCTCTGCCTCGCTCGTTTTGCTTTGATTCTTATTTCCACGCAAACATGAACCCAGCCTTGCCCCCTTTCCTCCATCTCCCGTCAATGATACCCAAATTTTGCCATGCTCGTCCACTTCTCGCCACCCTGATCTGATCGAAGGCTACCCTTTTGGGCCGGGTGTATTTTTATGTAGATGCTCTCTCTCCGTCAATAAAAGGAACTTTTGCCTCGCATTGATCATCATGTTGGATCGGGATGGGTCTTTCCAACTTGATTCACTGTCTCGCAACAAACAGGGCATTCGTGATGGAAGCGATTGTCCGAAGCTACACAGGGTAAAAAAAAAATTATTGCTGATCAACTGGTTTAGCCTCACATGAGCATTCATGATCGCGACCCTGCAAAACTAGCGCCGTTTCATTCGTCGAGGTAATTATTTAGGAGGGGGCCAAGTGTTGCAATCAAAATCGAAAATTGACAAAAACGTTACACTAGACCCGCACAGGGCTACAAATATGATCGGCAATTTGCTTCAACTTCTCAATTTTATTGCCTGGTCATGCCCTATTGGCCTCGCAAAATTCTTCATGCGCGCCAGGTTGTAGGGTCTCAAGAGCCAACCAACCTCACAGACGCCGGTTACCGTGCGCCGCACACGGCGCTTTCTCCTTTTGCGCGCACACGGCCAACGAGCCCGGAGTGACAGACCAAGCGACAGCTGCACGGTCCTCTCGATAAACCAATACCTCTTTCCATGACGGGCAGTAAATTAACACAATTCGTAGATGCAGGAAGCAGATCTCACTGGTGCAGTTCCGGACGGAACACATTCCGGCCCAAATTGCGGGAAATCCTTTTGACGGCAACGTGCGCGTGCGTGTGCCAGCATCGCGCCCCAGTACGTCATCTGTACTGCCGTGTGCACACGGATGCAGGCTGGCACACCGATTGACTGCCTTTGCCAGTGCCAGATTCGCTAGGGAGCAGTTTGAGCAGGTTCTCTTGGCAATACTACCGCTATTTTACAGCCACGGCGGCTCGATGCATCTTTATCACATTAGCCGCTCACGTTTGTCTTATGCGCCGTGTTTGCTCCCTATGCCGGCGGTGTCTGCAGCTTTTTCGTGGCCCTCTGCCGAATGTCTTGTTCTCTTCACCGTTTCCTCTCTTCCTTTCTCTATTCGCTTGTCTTTAATCCCACTGACGACCGAAAATCATCGTCCTGTCCACCACCAACAAGCCCCCCGCCACCTGAGACGTTGACGTCTCAGGTGTTGAAGAGGGGCCCAGAACATGGATTCGGTTCTTTCGCCTCGCCCATCATGGTCGCTGGACAAGACAATTCCATCCATTCACCTTAGACATTCCATGCAGTTTGCATAGAGCCGAACAGACTTTGACACCTCCCGCCTCCAATTACGAGGCTTTGAGCAATTTGCCACTCGCATTTGGCCAACATATTGATACGAAGAGCAATAGCCAAGGGCTCATCTTCTTCAGCTCCATCGATGATGAAACATGAAAAGATGTATCTTGGTCAGCGTCCCGCTCCGCTGGTTTTCGTGAGGCGGACATGACGAATCCCTGCCCGCCAGATCCATATTAACAAGGGGTTTTTCCAAGCAAGGCGCTGGTGGGCAGAGGAAGAAAAAGCAAGGGTCTTGACAAGTCTACCTTGCAATTGCTATTTTTACCTGCAACTTTTGGCTATGTACCTGGTACCCAAGCACGTAGTATTAACTATAGTCGATCGCCACATCCTGGCATCTATTAACATGGAATCCAAGATGCTGAATTTGCTTTTCCTTGCCGAAAAAAGCTGCGCGGTGAAAAGGCAAGAAAGGGTGAAAGGGTAGGGAAAAAAAGGACGCAACACTTTCATTATCCACCTTGTCCCCATCTGCACTCCTGTCAAGACAAACCCCAAGACTCGGGACTCGTCAGACAAAGACTCCATGCAGAGTTTCAACACTTGTCTGGTGGCGTCGAACTAGGGGCTTCGTCTCAAACACCTCGACACGCCCCCCGTTGCTCTCTACCCCTCCCCGCGTGAACGAGCACGGCTGCTGAGTTGACAGACTCATGCTCAAGCCAAAAAAGGAGCCCTCTGAATAACTAAAAAGGTGCATATTCCGTCACCATATTCATTTCTGCATGCTGATGACCTGGCACTTTCAGGAAACGTCACATGTATTCGTTGTCGGTGACGTGCCACACTATCCTGCGGCACGGCGTCCAGGGGCAAGCAATGGTCATACCCTGGACAAGAGTGCTATTCTGAGAATCTCAAGGAACCAGAACACATCACCAATTCTTGTGATGCCGTCAATGATGAAAATGTGCAGTTGCATTGCCCCTCTTATAGTTGGTGAATAATACAACAAGGCCAGAGCATAGATGCCGGCTCTCGGTCGACACGGCTTTGCACGCATTGCTTACCATCAAGCTAAGATCTACACCATCTGCGAAAAAGCTTCCGCGGCTGATACTGCAGCGCATACGATCCGACAGGCTCCATGACGCGGCAGGGAAAAAAAAAAAAAAAAAAATAGGTTAAACATTCACAGCCACAGACGAAGAGGAATATAATAGTAGGCGGATTTGTCCGAACAAGAATGAAAACAATCGAAAGAAGGACGGTATACGGAACGTTCATCAATTCAGCGTGACGGTGACTGCGCAAGTAGTCGAACCGCATGCCTTGTAGTGAGCCAACTAGGCGAAAAGAGCCAAAAATAAATAAATTAGTACACTGGAAACTGTTCGAAAGCAGCGCAACTATCATATTAACTGTGCTAATTTTGCTCATGTACTCCATCTTCAGCCATGATCCACCGTGGCACTGAGTGAGGTCGACCCACTTAAAATATTCACATCGTCCTCAAAATTTGTAGATGCAAGCCTTGAATGATATCAAAATCGGTCTTCAGTACTCGTGTGTTAACGCTTCAGATGAAGTTTTATCTCAAACTGCCGACGTCGACTTGAAATCAGCAACTGCTATTCAAATATTAAGATCTACTTTGCCTCCAACTCTCAATTCATCACACAACCCTCATCATGCCCTCCAGGACCAAAAAGGACGCCCCGTCTGAGGACGCTGCCATGGAGGATGCCCCCGTTTCTGCGCAGGTCGAGGACGTGCCTGATCAGGACATGCCCGAGAATGGCGCCGCAGAGGAGGCAGAAGAAGAGGAAGAGGAAGAGGAGGAAGTTGAGGCCCAGCGCGTAAAGATTGTGAGTTTGCCTTGCCCCCCCCCAACCCCGACTGAGAGTCTCGTATGAGATGACCTCAATAGAGCTGAACCCTTTTCTGGCGTCAAACACAAGTAGCTGACCGTATCACGCAGCTTCCTGGCTCTACCGAGACGGCCGCTTCCTTTGAGTTTATCGAAGAAGGCCACACCATGGGCAACGCCCTGCGGTACATTATCATGAAAAAGTATGTTATTCCCGGCCGAGGCCAGGCCTTTGAAGCGATGCGACTAACAGAGTAATGACAGCCCCGACGTTGAATTCTGTGCCTACACGATTCCTCACCCTTCAGAGGACAAGATGAATATTAGAATACAAACATATGGTGAGTCTCATCAACGCCCCGCCATTGGCGCAAGGCTAACACTCCATCCCAGAGGGCACCGCCATTGACGCTCTCAAAAAGGGCCTTGGTGATTTGCAGCAGGTCTGCGACGTCGTTGCCGATGAGTTTATGACTAAGCGTCAGCAGTTTAACGACGAAAATGGCATCGTCAGGTAGACGCTGGCCAGAACTCAGGTCGGTTTAGTTCGTTTTAACATGGGTAATTCGGAGCGTTATAATCTTTTTTAAATTCATTCATTTTTTTGCCATCGCATACAAAGGCAATGTAACACAAGAAATTCAAAATGAGACACTGCATGTTGCGCGACATGCTGGGTAATCTGCGACGGCGCGTGATGCATTCGCTCAAGTCTAGTGGTTATATATGTACATAGCAGTCTCGATGTCGAATTCCCTCAATTGCGGCCCTGCCGAGTTGTTAGCCATCCACTGAATTGACCCGAGAGCGGGAAGGAAGGGCTTCGTACCTGCAGAAAACCAGACATGAAGTTTCTGGGCAGTCTGTCGTCTCCTCTAAAGTTCTCGTCTTTGAAGTACGACATGACGTGTGTGGTCTGCTTCCAAAAGTTCATCATTTCCTATACCGGCGTTTCGTTGTTAGAAAATTTCACAATGACATGGCGCGCCGAACTCGGTGCCCTTCGTACCTGGTACTCGGCGTGCGACTTGAACAAGAGGACGTCGACGGCCGACAGCTTGCTGACGAAGCGGTGGCGCTCAAACTCCTGCCTCATGCGGTTGCGGATGACGGAGATGGGCATGGGCATGTTGTACATGGTCTGTACCTCCGGTGCCTAATTTCGATTCCCCAAGGTCAGCATTGGTTTGGTCATATGTCGTGCGCTTCTTCAGCTTGTATGTTTCGCCATCTCTCCAGCTGTATTATCGGGGAGGCTCTCGGTCGCGCAAATCGCCCAATCCGATTTGGTCGCCGCGAGATATCGTGCTCGGAGGTAATTCAAGAAACGTACTCCTCTTATCCACTCGCGGTAGGAAGACAGAACTCGGCGCTTAGCCTCTGCCCAGTTGGCGGCTGCGATTTCATCTAGTTAGCAAGACGGCCCATTGGTTGCTGCGGTGCAGCGGCTCCGATACGGGGAGCAATACGCACACTGCGCCGTCTTCTTGGCAAATTGCGTCGGGGTAATGGCCATGGTGGGCGACTAGTCGGTTCAATTGTGCTGGACGAGACCCGGCTTCCGGAGCGTGGTTTGATGAGGTTGCTGTGCTTCGGCTGCAACCCGTATCGTCAGAATGGCTGCGGATCACGTGCAGCCACCACGCCACAGCAAAAGTAGTTGCGCGCGCGCCACACTTTTCTGCCCCGCGGAAGACATACTGGCTGGCTTGGAATTTTAGCTAATGATAAGTTAGCTTCCTACCTTAGTAAATTTACAGGGCGGCCCGTCTGATAGCAACGTACGCAATCATTGTTAATTCGCCGCCACCTTTCAACTGCGCCGAGTCAACCACCTTTCTCTCTGACAAGATATCGCGGCGCACATACAACTAGGAGGATCTACAAGGCACGGCCGCTCAATTTCAAGATGCCCGCCATACGCCACGCCTCGAAGCGCAAGCCCCCGCCAGACGGTTTCAGCGACATCGAGGACGACCTGCTCATCTTTGCCAACAAGATGAAGGACGCGCAGAACAAGCCGCCGCCGCCGGGCCCCAAGTACAAGGCGCAGTGGGAGGTTTTTCAGATTGCGCACCAGCGAAGCCGCTACGTCTACGAGCTCTACTACGACAAGGAGGCCATCAGCAAGCAGCTGTACGATTGGCTACTCAAGAATGGTTATGCGGACGCGATGCTCATTGCCAAGTGGAAGAAGCAAGGCTACGAAAAGGTACGTTGTCGAATGCTTTTAGCAAAGCCGGACTCTCTTTCTTCTGCACGCGATCATGCTAACAAGTGTTGTTCTATAGCTGTGCTGCCTTCGCTGTGTTCAGACGAAAGAAACAAATTTCAACAGCACGTGCATCTGTCGCGTGCCCCGCGCGCAACTGAAAGAAGACCAACAGGAAATAGAGTGCAATAGCTGCGGATGCCGCGGATGTTCTTCTGGCGATTGATATTCTCCTTTACTGTACTTGTTTCATTAATGTCGTGGCGCGCTTTGTTTCTTGGGCGGCAGAAGACTTTGCCGTGGAATGCATTATCACGGCGTTATCAGCGAAATCTTGTTTTAGGCGAATGGGAAAAGCAAAAGAAAAGCAGTGGATTGATCCAATGTACACAATGAATGGGACACTTTAACAATTGGCATATAGACAGTCTACAATGTCATTTTCCACACGTGCTGTTTGATTCATCAGTCATACAAGTCGTGAATATGCAAGGTGCTCCTCCCACATCTCTCATCGTTTGGCGAAACCACTCCGGTTTCTGTTACCAAATTTGACAGCCGCAGGAACAAAGCGCAACGACGCCATACTGCTGGTAATAGTGTCAACATCATCGTCGACGGTGGGGGTCTGGGAGGCCCGCCCCTTGTCCGCCGAGGATTCAGAAACCTGCTCTCCCGCGTCCGACGCCTGCCCTTCGAGAGTGGCAGCGCGCCCTCTCGCACCCTTGGTTTGCGACGTTGCCGAGGAGCGGCGGCGGTGGGGTGCGCCATCCACGAGCAGGGACCTCCGTCCGTCGATGCCGTCCCGCGTCACGGCAAAGAAGAAGTTCTTGGGATACATGTGCTTGTCAATCAAGTGCATACGACGCTTCTGAGGTGTCATGCATTTCCTGTCGCAGCCCTCGACAAAGCAAGAAAACTGTTGTCCGCGTCCGTGATTAGCCGGTGTCGTGGTACAAAGACGGTGAGCAGGAGGTTGATATGTACGGTGTGGACGCCCTGATCTCGCCGGACCCTGACAATGGGATCGTGCATCTCTTCGATGTGCACACCGAGAAGATGCTGGCTGGGAAAGTTCTTGCGGCATTGCAGACAACGATTGGTATGGAAGCTGCTGTAGTGCGCCTCGTACGCGGTGTAGGAGTCAAAAGTCATGTCAGCGTGAGGCGGCAGGGAGCAGAGCATGTGCACTGCAGAAGACAACGGCTTGCTGCGGTCGGTATCTAATGCCGTCGCGTCCAAGTCGAGCTCTGTATATTTGGCAGTGTGTTGAGGACCAGAAGGGGGCACGTCCGCGTCAGGACTGTCGGGCGATGCAGGGTTTATATCGTCTTGGGGCTCTCGCGAGCGCTTCATGCTTGTAACCGGGCAAGGTAAGGTGGTGTATTAGTGGAGAATCTCGGCAGCTGCAGCCGGCATAGGTTGTCAGGATGACACTATGCGTCGTAGCTTGTATTTTTGATTGAGATTGAAGCAAGTTTCCACGTATCAATGATGGTTTCGAGGATCAGAATTGGTGGCAAGCTTGCTGGTGTTTTCTTTGCTGGTGGAGCTAGAGCTGTTCTTGTGTGGTGGGCTCACTGTAAGTATGTCATCGAATGGCCGCGATGAGCCGGCTCGTGCGCGACCAAGAGCTGCAGCAAATCTCGCCGAAACACGGCTTGCATATTGAAAAAGTCAAAATTTTCAACGTGGTACAGGGTGAGAATCTGGCCATATCATTATGCACCTTGAGATCGTACGCCTGCCAAAGGGTGTAATAGAGGTGTGCTGACATCGGTGAAAGACGACATCTACGCATACTCAACACAGCAAGAGTCATTCATGTAAAGCCGATGCAGATAAAGTCACCACCAATCTATACCTAGTGTACCTAGGTAGATACTCAATATCCCAGCTGGTGCTTGGGGTGCGTGTGGGCTACCGGTTTAATTATTTGCAGTGCTGCCCTTGTGAGAAGAAGCTTTGGTAGCTAGCAATTAGCGTACTACCTGTACAGCACTATTAAAAATGGCGAGAAAAAATTAACAAGGAAAGTCGGCCAAAAAAAAAAAAAATTGCCGAACCTGGAGGGGTTCCTCTCTCCAAACCCCCCGACTTGCTCTTCACATTGGCCTCAGCAGACCAGTCACTATTGCCTGTCTTCTTCCTCCTCCTTCCCCCTTCTCTTCTTTGCTTTGCCGTTGTGCTGTGACATCCAAGGCGCGCATATTTCGTTTTTTTTCTTTTCGCATGTTTGCCGCGTCGTTTCCTCCCGCCTGGACTTACTTTGCCAAATGCTGCCGTCTTGCGTCGCCGCCGCTGCCGTTCCGTCTTCTTCTCGATCCCGCGCACCTCTTCGCCGCCAACACGTCTCCTGCGCGAATACACGACTATGGGCAGCCCGAATTTCCAAATTCTAACGTTCAGATAGCATGATTCGACAACATCGCTGACCAGTCCACCCTCTTTCCTCCACTCCACACCGCGCCCTCTGGCCGGCTGTGCTTGTCGCTCCGCGAGGTACAAGTCAATATCTCGGCCGCGATACGGCTTCGTCCGTTGCATTGTCGACGACAGAGTCATGGCCTCACCCGCTGCCCAGGCGAGCCAAACATGGCAGTGAGTATTGGCCTCTACCTACCTATCAAATACCCGCGCGCCCCCTTCGCGCATATGTGTCGCGACACCGCTGTGCGGAGTGGATTGTGCGCCAATGCATGATGCCATGCCCCTCCGATTGCTAACTTTGCCATCCACCACCGCAGAAACGCCTTGAAGCTTCGGAAGCACCTTCTGAAGCAACTGGAAAAGATAAAAAACAACACTTCATCAGGTGTTGATATTTCCCAGCTCGAAGCTGCCGACGGTACACTCGAAAAGTGTGTATCCCGTTTAGTGCGCCACTTGCCCGTTTGTTAACCCTACGCCAGATTCCGCCTCGCTTGTGTGCAGACCGTCTTTATCGATTTTGAGTACGCCGCTAGTGAAAATACTGAAGAGATGTTATGGAATTTGCATACGTCCATAAACTCCGAATATCGTCGAATTCTCGGCAGGTTGAAATCTTCCTCCCAGGCCGTCGAGCGCCGCAAAACCGAAAAGCTGTACACCAACTTTTTGCGCATAGCCCAAAAGTTCTACCAGGGCTATATCCAGCGACTCTCCGCGCGCTATGATATTCCTGATCTCAAACGCGTGGCCAAGGGAATTGAGGTCGAGCAAATGACAGCCAGCGATCTCATTAGCCCCGTACCTGCCGAGCTCAATGCAAAAGTGCTCAGGTCATGCCATTCGACACTCATCCGACTTGGCGACTTGGCTCGGTATAGAGTACAGGCCAAGCACAAGAATTCAGGATACGACATGGCTTTGACCTACTATACACTTGCTCAGCATCTCTTGCCCAAGTCTGGCTTCGCTTTTCATCAGATGGGTATCGTGAGCCTCGACCAGGGCAGCCACCTTGATGGCGTCTACCACTTTTACCGCGCATGGGCAATCAAGTTCCCTCATCCAAATGCAAAAACCAATCTTGAAATGGAATTCAAGTCTCTTCAACAAACAAGCTCCAATAAGTCCAAGCATGCGTCGTCCGGCCCTCAAGATGCCTTCATCATGTGGTTTGTGCGCCTGCATGCCTTATTTTACAAGGGTGAGACCGCACCACAGTATAAAGAGCTCGAGCGTGAAGTAATTCATCGCCTTGAAATGGCTGCTGCAACTGGGTCCTGTGGCGATATTATCCTGAAAATGAGTTTCATCAACATTGCCGCGCAATACATAGCTACCGTAAAGTGCTCCGGTCAGTAACGCACACAACTACAGTTCTATCTATGAGAAGGACGCTAACGTGCAACAGAAAACAAGAATACGACCTCACTGCAATTTTACCAGTACACTTCCAACTTTAATGTCAAATTCTTTGCGACTTTCGCATCTGTGTTGGAGACAAACCTCAAGGAAAAGGTGTCCAAGGCTGACGACCTTGCTGAGGATGACAACGACAAGGTTTCGCAACTTACCGAATCACTGCTTCCCGCGCTACGAATTTACTCCATGTGGATTGCAGTATCACGTCAAGAACTCTTCGGACACGCTGCTGCGACCGCTGAAGGGTCACTGACTGGCGTCATGATGGACACTACTGCCCGAGTCTTTAGCCTCATCTGTGTGGAAACGTACAACAAGAACAACCTGGTGTCGTGCCCTTACTTGCTACCCGAGGATCTCGACATTCTCGGCTTTCAGCCACTCAACAAAAGCATTATCCCAGAGCCGTGCCGCTCGTTCTGCGGACAAAATGGCAAAGTGAAGCCTCATTTATACTCGCCTGAGCAACGACTGACTCCACAGATGGAGAAGCTGGCGCGAATTCTCGACATTTTGCGATGTGCGTATTTTCTTGCCGAAGATCTAACTGTGCCGCTGTCATGCCGCGTCGTTGAGGACTGGCTGCTCTTTGAATACCAACCTTCTCAGCACCGGCCAGAACCACCTGCGGAAGCCCCAGCATTGCGGAAAGAATTGGTTGCAACTCCAGCCACGATCAACGTGCAGAAACGACGTTCGGTACAGACGAATGCCCAAGAACGCCAGGATAGCCCCAAGCTGTCAAACGGCAAACAGCTCGAAGCTCCCACCGTACCACCAAAGCCTTCTACAGTTCCGCCAGCCCCGGCCAACAAGGATGGTGAGGTGGGCGATGCAGAGAGCACCGTCATTAATATGCTCGCGCCTTTTCTGAAACCTCCTACACCACAGCCCCAACCCGGTATTAATGAGAATGATGTCACTCCGTCGTACAGAGCCCAACACAACATTGCTAGAGACTTGCATTTCAGCACACACCAACGTCAAGTGGACCCCAGTCCGACACGGTCCATTTCCTCGGGCAAGTTTGAGCCTCTGCCATGGGAGTGGTTCAACACGCCCAGACCCGCGCGCGGCGACAACTCGCCCTTATCCGCCGCTGGCATGTCGCCCATCACACCCGGCATGCCACTCGGCAAGTTTGACGACCCCTTTTCCGTGCCGTCTGCGCCTAGTCGTGCCGACGCCAACGACGCTGGCAGCGGCAGCAGCCGCTTTCCCCGCGTTCACAGTCACAGCAACATTCGTGCCGCCGACATGGGCATCAACCTGAGCGGTGGCTCCACAGCCGAGCACGCTCACCGCGCCGCACTCCTCCATACCTTTGCCGCAGCGGGCGGCCGGCCACCGTCGACGGGAGCGCGCACCTCACCGTTTAGCCACTGGGGCGAGAGCAGAAACCCGAGCGGCGCCGGCGGCGGAGGCCGGCACAGCGGGCTCAGCGCGCCGCCTGGCCTGCGCACGCCCGATGCGGTACCGCACTCCTCGTCGGCTGGCAGCCTGTCGCAGTTTTCACATCCGAGCAGCTTGTATCACGGCACACCAGGCGCGCCGGCCGCGAATTACAGTATCGGCGGGCAATATCTCTTTCAGCAGTCGCAGCAACAGCAGCAACCTTTGCAAAGGACCTTCCAAGCGGACAATTCGACATCTTCCTATGATGAGGCTATTCTCCGCGCTGCGTACGAAGGCAGAAACTGAAACGACATGGTCTTCTGCCACGAAGATTCGCTTGCCTCGGAATATGTTACCATCATGAAGGCGAGACTGCCGCCAGTACACTTTTTCACGATTCTTCACGTGAGAAGTGACTTTTTTGCTTTACATAAAAGAGACATATTTTAAAAAAAGATGCACGTATCTTGTGTCGGATCGTGGAGGATACCGAAAAGAAATTTCCCCATGCGAAAGCGTGTGTTGTCATGGGAGTACGCTCCATGGATGCAAAACGCCGTTGTTGAAACCCGTTTCCCGCTAATTAAAGACACTTCACCTCAACGCCAAGCGCATGTTTCGCCCCCTCTTCGCCAGAGCACGCTAACGTCTATCGCGACCATATCCAAGAGTGAAGAACCAGAAAGGGGCGGTAAGTGTGTGCGCTTAGGAGGACTTGTAGGCCTGCTTGGGGAAAGGATACCTAAGGAAAGAAATGGGATCGAGTTAGCGCTCTGCAAACGAGGACAACCGGTATCGGGCGAATATGATAAGACGCATGGATGACGTATTATGACTTGAAATGAAGATGAAAGCGAATGACATCAAACCGTGTGCATCTCAAAATGTAAAGCGAGAACTGAAGATTAACTTACGAAGGTCCAAGCTCCTGAATGCTCAGGCGGGCGAGCCACTGGCCCATGTCGATAGACTCCTCCAGAGTCTTGCCCTCGACGATACCGGCGAGAAGACCACCGGCGAAGGCGTCACCGGCACCGTTGGTGTCGGTGATCTTGGCAGACTCAATGGCGTGGACAGGGAACTCCTTGACGCCCTCCTCGCCCTGAATGGCAACGAGGGTGGGTTCGGTGCCCTGGGTGACAATGGCGACACGCTTACGCTTGCCGTTCTCCTTGGGGAGGTTGGCGAGGTGCTTGACGACGTCCTTGGGCTCCTTGGAGGCGAGACCGTGGGACTCGGCATAAGCGGCGGCCTCGGTCTCGTTGCCGATGACGTAGTCCCAGTAGGGGGCGCTGGCATCGACGGGGTCCTTGAAGAACTGGGGAATGAAGGGAGCAGAGAGGGACAGGACGAAGATCTTGTTCTTCTCAGCCGCGTTCTTAGCCAGCTCCATAATGGCAGGAGGGCAGACTAAGCACGCTCGGTCAGTATGGCACAGTTACTTCATTGAGGCGTGATGGGAAGACAATCGGGGCATCATCGTACCGGTGAAGTGGAAGCCGCCAATGTAGTAGACATCGGCATTTTCGGCAAGAGCCCAGATCTCAGGCTTCTTCAAGTGGTCGAGGTCGTAGTGGTTGGCGGCGCCGAGGTCAGTGCAGAGGGAGCGGTTGAGTCCGGTGATGATGGCGCCGCAGCGGCCTGTGGGCTGTTTGGGGTCGACACGGTACTCGACGCGAAGGCCGGCGGCCTTGACGGCATCGTGGAGGGTGGCGGCGTATTTGTCGTCGCCAACGCCGCCAAGGTAGACAACGCTGTTGGAGGGCAGGATGTACTGAGCGCCGCGGGCGCTGTTCTGAGCGGCGCCGCCAGCAATCAGTTTGGCCTCATAGTTGTTGAGGAGGTCCTCGTAGAGAGGGATGTGTTTCTCCTCAGCGAGGATGGCGTCGTTGGCCTTAAGCCCGTACTTGTCGAGCAGCTCCTGATCACCGAAAGCCTGGATGTCTGCAGAGATGTATATTAGAAATCAGAGGCATTGCAAAAAGAAAAGTCGTTGTGCCTGGGAAAGCTTCATTATTGCAACGACATGTGAGTACCCCGCGGGCGGGCTTTTCTTGCAACGGGGGGGATTGGAAGCACTTGCGCTGTGAGAAGCGAAAATGCGGACAAAAATTGATTCACATACCGAGGAGAGGGTTCTCCAGGCAGAGAAGAGAGTATTCCTTGACGGGAGCCATTTTTTCTTTGATCAATTCCGTGAAATTGGGTTTCGGGTGCGGGAGGTTCAAGATTCAAGGAGGGGCAGAGGGGAGATTTTCTGAAAAGCCATGGCGGGGTCGTAAGCTGGTGGCAGGTATCTGGCTGGCAACATTTTCCGGATCCATCAGTAGGAAGGTAGGTAGCTTTTATTGGCTTACTGGAAGTTTTCTCCTTTTCTCTGCGCCGTTGAGTGTATGGCCGCGGCTGATTATTCTGCCCTCGCTGCAATACAAAAGTTAAGTCAAATGTATGAACACTGTCAGCTGCTAAGGAATAACTTGATGCAGTAATATTGAGTGCACAAGTAGGTTTTGTGAACTAAGTAGAACCGCTTTGCTCAATGCTACTACTTCTTTCTGCACGCCTGAGAGTCCAACAATCTCATTCAACTCGTATTTAAGCTCTTATATGCGCTGCAAATGTAGAGCGTGCCGCATCGGTCGTACCAGCTGTCTCTTTCGCCCCAAGATTCAGTGTCCCGTCGCAGCACCATTGGAGGTGGGTAGAACAAAGTAAATAATTTTTGGAAGTGCGCTAAAATGTCATCCATTGTACTTGCTTTTGTTTCTATCATACTACTTCCTTCAGCAGTACCATCCATAGATGTAAGCACGCCACTATAACACCATCCCAATGAGACCATGAAATCCAGACATCGCCCTGCCTTACTCCTTCGTCTTCTGGGTACCGCGCAGCAGACCTGTTCTGCGGGCGGCAATAAGACCAGCCTTTTGACCCTGGGCGGCGTATCGGGAGATGGTAGAAGCCTTACCAATATGTTGGTGGTTACCCTGTTTTGATTGTCAGCATCATACTTCACGCATCCGCAGCTTTCGATTATACGTACACCACCGTGAGGATGGTCGACGGGGTTCATGGCAACACCACGAGTCTTGGGCCAGCTGTTGCGCTTAACGGCGAACTTGTGCTTGGCGCGCGAAGCCTTGAGGAGGGGCTTGTCGGTACGGCCACCACCAGCGACGATACCAATCATGCCACGGGAGCTGGAGTGGACGACCTTCTTGGCACCGGAGGGCAGCTTGATGCGGGTCTTGCCCTCGTCGGGGTTGTGGCCAACAACGGTGATGTAGCCACCGGACGTGCGACCGAGAGTACCACGGTCACCAATCTTCTCCTCGACGTTGGAGACGACGGTACCCTCAGGCATCTCGCCGAGAGGAAGAACGTTGCCGACGGTAAGGGCGGCCTTCTTGCCGGCGTAGATGAACTGGCCAGTGTACATGCCCTCATTGGCGATGAAAGTCTCGGCGACCTGCTTGTACTTGTACGGGTGACGGAAGACGACCTTGGCGAGGGGAGCACCGCGACCTGAACCAAACCTGTGTCAGCTTCCTTGTTTCCCAATCGCATTCCAATTCGTTCCCGGTCGCGCGAGTAGAGGTGTCTCATTCGTCCTGAATTGTGAAGAGTTTCCAGGTTTTACTAACCAGCATCGTGGATGATGTCGCGAACTACACCGCGGACGTAGCCGTGGCGCTCAGCATAGTCGAGAGTGCGGAACTTGGCGGGGTTCTTGTTCAGGCGCGTGTTGGCCGCTATTCCAAAGGGTCAGTAAATGTCCAACGCAGAGTCTGTCGATCGTCGACTTGTTCGAGGCCGTCGTCGAAGTTTCGGCTGTCGGGGGAGAGGACTGACTGAAGATGGAGCCACGGCCCTTGCGCTGGTTGCGAATAACTCTACCCATGGCGACTCGTTTTTACTCGAAGAGTATCTGTCCGAGTAATTGGTGTCAGTGCCGAGTCGTCGAGATGCGTGGGTTTGGGAGGCCAATTACCTATCTCTTGCCGCTTGGTTGTTTAACGGGAAGCCCTGGCATTCGCTTGGGGCGACATAATTTTTGTGTGCGGGCCCTGTCCACCGTAGAGAAAGCAGCCCTGAGCACGTGATCTCAGCGTTTGGTATGTTTTTGCGTCCAACTAGCTCTGCCTGTGGGTCAACCATGATGTGGCTCGTTGCAGTCGAGATTGTGGCTAGTGCTTCTCAGTTCGTCACGTGCAAGCTAAAAACATCCATCACGTTTCTGGGAGAACGCGTAAAGTGATTTGAAAGTCTAACTTGTTGGCAAGCCCAGACTGATGTCAATATCTAGTCAAGAGACGAATCTGGCTTGAAAGTTTGCCACATCGATCGGCCAATTGCTCTTTCTTCTCCAATTATAGCGATCATTGGAAGCCTGAAGCCTTTCCGAGACCCGGGCGCTTTTCGATATTCCCCGTTGCCACTCAATGAAGCGACTCCGTTGCTGAAAGCTGTTCTCCAGGTTGATCTTGCTGACCTCAGAGATTGCACTTGATGCGCAACAGCAACATGCATAGTGCTCGGACGCAGAATGAAATAAACTGCTACGCGTCGATCTAGTCCCCGCGAACTTTGCTCTTTGCGACAATTTGTAGGTCTTTCAAGCTCCCCAAAGTGAACCAAGATGAATGAGAGCTTGTTGAGCCGTGTGACGAAAATGTTTTTGCAATTTAGTGGCTGCTCCCGTGAAAATTCTTGTAGTGTACCACCGCAGCAGTGTCGGCTCTTTGAAAGGTGACCAGGCAGATTGACCTATGAGCGCTGGCGCGTTAGATTTCGCGGGTCCCTCGACGCGGTTACTTTTAGTCGCATGCCACGCCTCACATCTGGAACTCTACACTCCTTGCCTCCTGCAACACCAAACACATATAAGGAGGGCACCCAAGCTTGCAAAATGACCTCTGACAACGACTCATCAGACCTTTCATCACTCTCGTCACTTTCGCCGGTCCCATCTGATGACGAGCTTGATGCCGGCCCCGACAGCGGAGCGCCCAAGAAGGGTGGCATTCTGAAGTTCTTCTCCAAGGTGTCGGAGCAATCGCCTAAATCACCGTCACCTCCCCCGAGAAAAAGATCGCCGTCTCCCCCTCACGAACATGTCCTTGCCGACAATCCTGATATTGCCGTATGTACTGCTGCTATTCGAGCTGTTGCGGCCTGCTTGCGCTCGCCCGCTGCTTGGGCCGCAACACGCTTACGTGAACTGGATCATTGCGACCACCACGAGCCTAGGCTAACCGGCACAGTTTATTACTATGTTCAGAAGCCGATTCACCGATGCGCTGCCGAAAGCACTTGCGAATTTTGGTCCTCAGGAGCTGGAGCGTGATGTGGTCGAGCCCATCCCGGGAGATCGCGTTGAGCATTTTCTGTGCGCGCTGCTAGGACTTCTGTTGAATCGTAAGCAGGACGTCAAGTATGACCAAAAGCGACCCTCACCCACTCGATTAAGACGCTAATCGTTGATCACAGGCCTGGGCACTACAACAGAGCGCTGGAAGATGCCATTGCGTCGCACAAGGGTCAGTGGCCCGCGTCATGGGAGGACAAGAACCCCTTGTCTGGTGGCGGTGGATTCAACACTATGAACCCTACAGAAAGAGTATGCCGAAAGTGAAGACAAATAAACTTATGCGTGCTGACATTGTCACCTTTCCAGTTAACACTTCTCCGAACGCTGATACTATGGACCATGTCCTCCTCTGACAGCGTCAAGGCCATCATCAACCAGGCCTACAAGCAAAACCGACACGAAGACGATCTAAATCAGCCCCGAGCAGTTCAGCCTTGGGGGTCTGATGGTGATAAGAGGAGATATTTTCTAGTGGAGGGCCAAGATGATACTGCCTTCCGCGTGTATAGGGAAAGCAATCCTGCTGGCACGAACCGTACATGGTGGAGTGTCGCTGGCTCGATTGAGGAACTGAGGGCTTTGGCGGAGAAGCTCAACACAAAAGACGGTGGTCCCAAGGCTAAGAAACTAAGCCATAAAATGATGCAGGCAATTCCTCGATTCGAGGCAGGCGAAGAGGTGCGTATTGCAATGGGAGTATTGATACAAGCAAGGCTTTACTGACTAGTTTGCCAATGTAGAAGCGAAGGCGCCGTGATTACCGTCAAATGCGCAAAGAACAGTTCAAGAGACCAGAACCGGGCTTTTCCATGTACGAAGGGCGGACCCGTGGCAAGCGCGTCAAGTACACATATTCCGACGACGAAGATGCATTCTATTCCGACTCGACCAATCGCCGTTCTACGCGTAATACCGGGGCGAACACACCGGCAGAGTCTGCACCTTTGACAACAGCCAGCGGACGCCAGATTCGTGCGCCTTCTCGAATGGCAGCAGGTGATGACAGCGCAGCTGCAAGCGTCCAAGGAGATTACTCAGAAGCTGATCGAGAGGGCTCACTGGGAGCTACCAGTAGACCGCGGCGATCAGCGGCGACTGGTCCGGCAAACGGAAACGGTTGGGGCGAGGTCAATGGCCGTGGCCGCAGCCGCCAACGCTCCATGGATTCAGAGGACGCTGTGAGCGAGGCTGGATTTGGAGATGATGAAGAAGACGCCGAAGCACATGTACCGCAAGAATCTGAATCTGAAGAGGACGAGTTTGACGATGACGAGGCCATGGTTGATGATGACATTGATGACAACCCAAAAAGTCTTGTGGTTAAGCTGGCAATCACGGCACCGAATCTGAGAACTGCCCTCAGCCCCGTCGAGTCAATTGCAAATGCACTCCCTACCCCCGACACGGAGGATAGAAAACCGGCCCCGGCCGAGACATCAACGAAGGCCACCGCCGACATTATCATGGAAGACTCGCCCGCACCGGCGGCCGAGGGTGAAAATGATTCAAAGTTGACTGCTGAGATCGAGCCAACAGGCAAGTCTACTTATAAGTCTGATGCCGGGATAGAGAGTGCCGTGACTGGCGCTATAGCTGCTAGCCCGGCTGCTCTCCCTTCCGCACCGTTGGCGTTCCGTGGCAGCCCGGAGAAGAAGCATGTGAAGCCAGTTGCAATGCAAGACATTATCAACGCGCCTCAATAAGCCACATTTTGAATGTCAGCATCTGTTTCGTGTTTACTTGCCATGCAGGTCGGAGTTTGGAATATATTGAGGACGTCTATATTGATTGAGAAGGGAGAGGATACACGGGTCCGGGGGGGTACATGGTGGCATATTAATGCTGAGTGTTTAGCTATGATAAAAACCGGGATCACTTCTTTGATATCTTGTAAGGTTAATGCGTTTTTATTTACTCGGCGTATGTATCATGACACTTTGAATTATAGCAGGGCTGTGCTGTGGTTGCAAAAGCAGTTTTTTCTTTCTTCCCTCTGTGGCGGGCATCATTGACGGTCATTTCTGAAAACGCACATGACCTCTCACAGATCGTAATCGTATTTTTCAGAAATGGAAGTACTCTGAGATACATACAGGTAGGTGGTGCATGAAATGAAGTGAATAAATCGACGGAGTGGTTTTGACGCTTCCGTCCAATTGTAAGGTAATATGGCATTACATGTTGTAAACAAGGCTGAGGTATAAAAAAAATCAAAAAATCTACATGTTCGTCATCCGCGGTAGTGGCGATGCTGGCCATTGCTGGGGATTATCCAGCTGTTGACGCCGTACCACCATCGGCGGACACGGGCGCCGATAGTGTTGCCATGAATTTTAGCATTGCGATTCCATTCCTGCCAGCCGCAAAGCAACAGGTTGTAGATGATTCCCTGAGCTAAAGGCATAATGACCTACAGGATCGTGTCAGTCAATACAATAATTTCTCTTGTTTGAGAGCAGGAAGAGAAAGTACCTGATCTCGTGTTGTGATGAGCGCAATCTTCCACCACGAGTCGGCCGTAGCGATGCTCTTGAGGTAGCTTTGCTCGAAGCGCAGGTCAGGCAAAGGCGGCAGCGCCTGGCGCTGGCGACGCGGACGCTTGAGGACGCTGTATGGAATGTCATCCTCGTCGTCGTCAATGTCGTCGAGCTGATGAGCAGCCTTGTGCTGCAGCGCGTCGTAATCGTACTTTTCGTCGAGTATCTCCTTGTCGTCGGCGGCGGTGCCGGGTGCCATGTCGAGGGCGGGGTCTGGGCTGCTTCTGATGTGGCCTGCTTGCAAGGTGCTGGCAATCTCGATCGGCAGCTCCGTTGAAAAAGCATCTTGTGAGGCGGAAGCCATGATGGTGGGCTGTATGAAGGAGGTGAATGGGGGAGATGTAGACTCGCGAGGCGCGCTTGTGAGGATGAGGGCGCAAGTCGTAGAATAAGCCAGTCAAATGCAAGGTCTGTGATCGAGACAATACGTGATGGCAATGGTCGGCTGAGCGCGCAATGGATGGGTTCGGCTTGTCGAGGCTATTCGGCGGGCGAAAGTTTGGAGGTGTAGTCGGCTTTGTGAGGCACGCTTGAGTGCTGGAAAGAGAGATCCACAGCGGCGAGCGCGGAGTATCAGAGTGGGCCATGATGCGCTGAGCCAATCGTTGTTCTCGGCAGGTAGGCACAGGCCTTAACCTGGCAATTTGAATGCTTGCATTACAATATATACGAAAAATTATGATAGCTAGAGTCTACTCTGTACTATGAGACACCGTAGATATGCAAACATAAATATAACGTTGCATAAACAGAGAATGTGTTGTCAAAACGTTTGTCCGCCGCCACAGCAGTGACACAGGACAGCTAAGTTACGCTACGGCGCAGATGAATAATGTGGATCGTGCTGTTCATCATGGCTCGCCCAGACATGGCCCAAACGGCACAAACAGGCGGTGATGAAGACAAGTACGAATGAGCAGTTGACACCCTCGCGACTCAGTCCGCCCCATGTAAGATCAATGGATATGACGGCCTTGGTGCACAAGTGGAGGGTATGATTGCATTTGCTTATTGTGCGCATGACGGACATTGCGAGAAACAGGCTGGATAGGTACCTTGGTGCTTGGGTACTATCTGTGACGCTACAAGTCCGCCTACAACAAGTGACGTGCAGTCCATATCTGGTAGGTAGGTAGGCTAGCAATTTACGGAGTAGGAAGGGCAAGTCAGGCAACCCACAGGGAATGGCCGCAACCTAAATACTACAGCGGCTTCCTCCCCTAAAAAATTCTGGTCCCTGGGCTATTTCGAACGAAAATCGAAAAGCCCTTCAAACTTTGAACAAAACACATCTCGAGCAGCATAGGCGTCACCACCCCCCGTGCCCGCCCTCTGCTTAATCCCCTTGTTCTTGTTCGACTGGAGAAGCGCCTGCGCATTTGTTCTTCCAAACTACCGTCAACATGAACAGCGAACAAAACGGCGAGGCCGAGAGAAACGTACGTCGTATATGCCCCTCGTCCTGTCAACCCCCGTCTCTGTGTGCGCTCCCCTCTGTGGGTGAGAAATTTCACGCGCCAGACTTTTTTTTGGCGATGCCCCTCATTGTCGTCGCGCTTGGGCTGCCCCGCGCTGCAGCGACGAGGCACACGACAATTTTTTTGCGAAAATATGGACAGAAAAATGGCTGACTTGTGCTTTTGACTGCCCTTTAGATTGAGATCTGGAAGATCAAGAAGCTCATCAAGCGTCTTGAGGCAGCTCGTGGCAATGGCACATCCATGATTTCCCTCATCATCCGTACGTCTACCCTCCGCTACGGCTCGTCGCTGCCTGGCGCCACGCAACCCCCGAAAAACGAAATCTGACTCACGCCGTCTGCAGCTCCCAAGGACCAGGTCTCTCGAATTGCCAAGATGTTGGCTGAAGAATACGTACGGCCAGCTCCTCCATTCCGCCCAACCTGGTGCTCCACCACACCAGTCAACCATCGCTAACTTGCGCCTGCAGGGCACTGCTTCCAACATCAAGTCGCGAGTCAACAGACAATCCGTCTTGTCCGCCATTACCTCCACCCAGAGCAGACTCAAGCTTTACAACAAGGTCCCCCCGAATGGCCTTGTCGTCTACTGTGGTGAAATCCTGACCCAGGAGGGCAAGGAGAAAAAGGTTAACATTGACTTTGAGCCGTTCAAGCCCATTAACACCTCTCTCTATCTCTGCGACAACAAGTTTCATACCGAGGCTCTCGCCGAGCTGCTTGATTCCGACCAAAAATTCGGTTTCATCATCATGGATGGTCACAGCACCCTCTTCGGCACTCTCAGTGGCAACACCCGCGAAGTCGTTCACAAGTTCTCTGTTGATCTCCCCAAGAAGCACGGCCGTGGTGGTCAGTCCGCCTTGCGTTTCTCTCGTCTGCGTGATGAGAAGCGTCACAACTACGTCCGAAAGGTTGCCGAAATCGCTGTCCAAAACTTCATCACCAACGACAAGGTCAACGTCGCCGGTCTTGTCCTCGCCGGTTCCGCCGACTTCAAGAACGACCTTAATGCCTCCGACATGTTCGATCCCCGTCTGCAGACCAAGGTCATCAAGGTCGTGGACGTTTCCTATGGTGGCGACAACGGCTTCAATCAGGCCATCGAGCTGTCCTCTGAAACCCTTGGCAACGTCAAGTTCGTTCAGGAGAAGAAGTTGATCGGAAAGTACTTTGATGAAATTAGCCAGGACACCGGCAAAGTTTGCTACGGTATCGAGGACACTCTTAAGGCCCTCGAGCTTGGTGCCGTTGAAGTTCTCATTGTCTTCGAGAACCTCGAGATCAACAGATGGGTGCTCAAGGACAGCGAGGGCAAGGAGCGCGTCCTCAACTTTACCAAGCAGCAGGAGGCTCTCAACAAGGACAAGTTCCTCGACACGGCCACTGGACAGGAGATGGACGTCGTTTCCCAGGGCTCCTTCCTCGAATGGATCGCTGAGCACTATAAAGACTTTGGCGCCACTCTTGAGTTCGTCTCCGACCGTTCCACCGAAGGTAACCAATTCGTCAAGGGTTTTGGTGGCATTGGCGGTATCCTCCGCTACAAGGTCAACTTTGAACAGCTGGCTGACGATTCTGACGATGATGACTACTATGACGGTTAGTCACCTCTCGGATGTCCTCTTTATACTCTACCACTCTGCTGACATGCATTAGATTGACCTGTGGATACCCTCGTTGATAACGAGGGCGGTTCTCAAGTTCAAGCGTCTACAGATGACAACACCAACGACTGGCGTCATGAGGCCCCCCGGTCCAGCGCCGCTTCGCCGTCTGTTGCCCAGAGGCGACTTACGGCGTTCAGCGGCGCCCGGCCCGCTCACCAAAGCCACCAGGCGTCTCGACCCAGCCCACTGCGAGCAATGATGTCGACGAATTGAATTTGACCAAAACCAGTTTGAAGGTACGATTGCCTACCTAAGGCTCTGCCTCTTGGGCTCGAGTGCTCACGCAGCTTCTCAGATAACCAGCCTCTTTGCCACATGATGAATGAATGAAGAAAATAAATGGCATCGGGACTACAAAAGTTAGCATTTGCAAGTGAAACCCTTGCATCCTCAAGATAGAGCACAATACATTATTACTTTGGTTTCATTGTATGGATGCTGGAGACAATATTGTTCGACCTGCATGGCAGGCGATATCCGTCGGTAGTGATTCGATGCGCTGTCTTTACTGTTGTATTTGCTGATCTCGTTGCTCTTCTGTGCTATTCTACAGACTAAAATACAATTTCATAATTGCATGAGCAACTTATTCACAAGAGATAAATAAGGTGGCGTTGGGCAAGTTGGTGGATGTTGATGTGGCGCTTATTGAGGGCGGAGCCAGGGGCGCGGCGCCACGGAAGCTCTGCAATGACGACGGCGTTTCTCAACTTCGGTAGCTCTACCAAATCATATTATCCTGCTGGCTCAACAACACCGCCATCAGGAGAACCCCAAGATTCAATCAGCCATGGGAAAGCCAATTTGAAACTATCACATTGCAAGCAAACTTGCAGCTATCATGGATCCTGCCAGCTTATCGCGACAGCCGAAGCGTGCCATTCCTGTCGGCCTACTCGAGGCTGCGCTCGACTCTCCGACATTTCGGTCGACCGCCCTGCACTTTGGTGACCAGATCGAGGCCATCGAGAAATGGCTTAGCAACTATGTGAATTCGACATCGAAACTCCTCCACGACTTTCTGGCCCTTGAGGATACCATCAACTCATATCTCGCCAAGACGACAGCCCCGGTCGGCGACACCCTGCTCGACAATGACTATACTTTGCTGGCGCTCAAAAGGGTTGGAGAGGGGTCGCGCGAATGGCTTACGCAGATGCAAAGTGGCATGAAGCGCATGGAGTCCACTGTTGTCGAACCTATCCGGGCCTTTATGAATGGCGATCTGCGCAACTTCAAAGATACGCGGCGAGCTCTCGAGGCAGCGCAACGAACCTACGACTCGACCCTAGCGCGGTATGTCGGGCAGCACAAGACGAAAGAACCATCAGCTTTGAGAGAGGATGCATTTTCTGTATTTGAGAGTCGGAAAATCTATCTGCAGGCATCGATTGAATTTTGCCAGGTCGTCCCCCAGCTTCGATCGGCCATCGATAGACTCCTCGTTACCGTGTGCAGCGATATTTGGAAGGAGATTAAAGGCTCGCGCGATGCAACTGCCAATGCCATGCGCTGGAGCCGTGAGATGGAGCGTATCAGCGGCTGGTCCAAGGAGATGGAGGCGGCAGATGCTGTCTTCCGCCGTGAGCTCCAGGCAGCTAAGAAGAACATATACGACTTGGCCATTGAGACCATCAAGCCTTCCCGAGAACTCGAAGATTATAATGTGTCCACAATCCCATTCTTGAGCTCACGCGGCCCCGTCAATCTACAGCCGAAGAATGACTCTGCCGTCACTTCGGTCAAGCAAGGTTGGCTTTTCTTGCGTGTGCTGTCCAACAAACCCACCAGATATACCTGGATTCGAAGGTGGCATTATTGCAGAGATGGAGTCTTCGGTTGGCTGATCCCAGGTACACAGGGTGTTCTTCAGGGTGACGAGATTGGAGTTTTGCTCTGCAATGCCAGACCAGCTGTCGGCGAGGAGAGGCGATTCTGCTTCGAGATCAAGACCAAGGATCAGTCTCTGGTTCTTCAGGCAGAAAACCAGAAAGAACTGACAGAGTGGCTTGAAGTGTTTCAAGTAGCAAAGAAGGAGGCTTTCGACACGAGCCGTGGAAGAAGCGCGAGCTCCATGTCTCGCCACGACCCTGCATTCTCTATCAATCCTCCAAGCGCACCCGAATTCTCTGCGAACAATGCTGATACGCAAGTCAACCTTTGTGACGACCTTGCAGTGGGGCTTGAGCGAGCCGCAACTATGCTCATGCCATCTGAGGCTCAAACCATGTCCCGCCAGAGTGTTGACGTGAATCCCGCCGGCACTGTGCCGCGCAGGTCTTTCACAGCTCTTGGCAAGGAACTTAGCAAGGACTTGGTTACTCGTGAAGATGGCGAGTCTGGCAGAGAGCATGCTGCGCGCATCATCCAAAAATTGGATCTTCATCGAAAATCAACCTTTGGCAGTAATGAGGGTCTCGCGGCCAGCTCCAACTTACCAGCTTCCGGCAATGGTATTGCCAGCTTGATATCGGCGAGCCATAATATGTTACCAGGTTACCCCCATCCGCTGCTCTCTCCAAGTGTTGCGAAGAGAGGCAGTCCTCTCCCAAAGATTGACAGCCGATTAGGCTCCCTAGCACCGTCCACGTTGGAGAAGCCGCCGGTGATCACTACCCTGAGCCGAGCAGCGGCTGCTCATGCAGCTGATAAAGCTGCGCTAGGAGGATCGCGAAAGAATATATCTGCTTCCATTGTTGCCAATTTCTGGGGTACAAATATTTGGGCTGCGTCGGATAATCCCAGCCAACCTATACTGCCCAGAAGAGAAGCTGACGACCCTATTGGTGTGGTGCTCCCCGAAGGCATGCAGACCACACTCAGCACGCCCTCGAAAGAGAAAGCACCGAGTGATTTGTTCCTGACCAACTACCCAACAGAGCTTCGACTACAGACTGCGCAGTTCAAGCTGCTCTTCCCCGATGTGCAGGGGGACGAAAAGCTCGTGCTCGTTTTTCGAGCGTCTTGGTCGTTCAAGCCGGTCAAAAACTCGTCTCAAGACTCCTTTGCAGGCGACGGCAGAGTATACGTCACGCCAGACTACATGTATTTCTATAGTCAGCGCATGGGGCTCATTACGACCTTTTCGATCAGCCTGGATATCATTACGGAGGTAACTGCTTACTCTGGCCGAGACTCGGACTCTATCACATTGCGCTTAGGCGAAGATCTGGGCGAGGCTGTCTGGGAAGAAGTTAATCTGAAGGTGTACTTGGATGACCTTCACCTACTGCACAGTCGCCTCAATCTCATAGTCGACAACCTCCAGGCTGAAGATCCCGCCAATACTGAGAACTTGATCTTTGCTCTAATTAACCTTGAAAGGGCAGAGGAAAGACCCAGTCCAAGTATCGACGGATGGGATGACTCTTCGGTATATACCCCCATAGAGGCTGGCAGTTCCAGCAGAAGTCTTGGACGTTCGCCTATTGAGTCCAACTCGCGCCTGCGACACTCGCAGTCTCGTCATAAACTACTTCCGAAGATGCATCTGCCAAGTCACCCTATCGAGTACGAGCCAGAGAACATGACTGCAATGGCTGCTGAACGCCATTTCGAAATCAGTGCTAAAGCTTGCTTTCATGTTTTATTTGGTGACAGGAGTTTCGTGTTTCCGAAATTATACTTTGAACATCGTGCTCAGCAAATTGCCCAAGGACCATGGGTTTTGGTAGACCAAGGCCGGATGCGCCGCGAGTTTCAGTTCAAAGTCAACTACACGGATATGCTCGGGCGCGATAGAAGTGCTGATGTGAAGGATGAGCAAACCATTGATCTCTTCAGTGACCATGTCACGTACGTGGTTACGCACACCAAAACCGCGTGGCACCTGCCTCACTCTGGCTCGTTCAAGCTCATCTCCAAGATTGTCATTACACACGTGGCAAAATCCAAATGCAAACTCGCCATCTGGGTCAAGATTGACTGGTCGAGAACACCTGCATTGTCAAAGAATTTGGTAGAGCGGCAAGCTTTACGCGACATCAAGAGACAAGCAGAGGAGCTCGCAGAACTTGCGACGGACCAGGTGCGTAAGCTGGGATCGCGCTCCAGGACAAACAAGGCTATCCATGTTTATGGCCAAGTCGGCAATCAAACGCAGGTTGTTGTCTTCTCACCGGGCTCTACAGACTCTACAAAGAAGCAGGCAGTCACACCTCGCACTCTCACGTCAATGGTTTTTGATACTGTGCGGTCTTTTGCAGAGAGTTGCATCACGTCTGTCATAATGTGGACCTTTGCTGTCATAAAGCGACTTTTTGATATCGTTACAGCGCATCGCCTCATAATTGCCCTACTTTTGCTCAGCGGCCTTTTAAATGTACTGCTGGCATCCTCGGGTACTTCGTCATGGTGGCAAGAACGCAGCGCAGCGCGATTTATGCGCCGTATTGGCGTGACGCCACATCCCATTATGAGCAAAGCAATCTACTTTTCTGACCTTGCCGAGGCTACCGGCGCTGGAGGTTCTCCGCCAACCCTCGGAAGCGAGAACAGCACCTGCTACGACACGTTTGCCGACTTGATGCAGGCGGCCGACTTGGATGCACCATGGGAGGAGTCTGGCAGCGGATTGGCGCCGTCGAGCCGCTCTACCGCGCGTCGAGTTCGCCGCACGCGGCAGCGTCTGGGCACATATCGCCACGATTTGCTTGTGGCTATACGAGTGGTCAACAGCATTGAGCGCGAGATGATGCAGTCAGAGTGGGAGAATTGGCTGATCAATGAAAACTCGCTCTGCGACGAGCTGGGCCACATGCTCGGCATTAAGGAGGAACAGGGCGAGTACAAGGCAATCTTTGGCAAGTCGCCCGAGAGACAAAAGGCGCTGAAGCCGATCCCAGACCAGCACATAAAGGAGCTGAAGCAGTGGCAAGAGTCGCACTGCAGCAGTTGTCGAGCAGATTACAAGATTGTGCTGAAGAGTAGGGCTGGCCAGTTTGAGGATCAAAAGCGGTAAAGTGCAACAACATTGGAGTGCCTCCTACATCGGTTCAAGCGAAGCGACACGCTCTTTAGTCTTTTGTATATATATATACGCAGTCGGAAAGTTCGAGGGAAGGAACTTTGTAAAAGCCCGAGGACCGTTGGGCACCTGTTTTCTTTGCAGCAATCCATGAGTCTATGTACTCTTGGCATTTCCATAAACATTAGAGCATGCATAGTTATATACGCCTTTTTTTTTTTTTTGGTAATGACCCGCTTACTTGAGATTAGCGAAGCCCATGGTTTTCCCAGAACCATTGTGGTCGATGTAGCGACCTTGGAAAAAGGCCTGACCAACGAGCCACATGCTGCCAAAGTCTTGGGTGCCCATGAGGCTAGCGGTGCAATTGTCGCCCTCCTTCTTAAAGGCAAGCGCCTTGGGGTCAATATTGAAGTTCTTGCCGCCGAGGTTGAAGCCAATCGTAGGGGAGTTGCTGCAGCTGTAGTGTCCTTCGATGCCGTTTGCTGTCGAGACCTCGGTGATGCCGGCGGACTTGTAGACTTCTCTGACCACGCTCGTTGGGCCAAAGATGACAGTCGTACCCGAATCAGTGGCCAGATTGAGATTGTCGGCAATGACCTTGCCGTTGACGGTGACGCCGCCGTTGATGGACCAGTAGCCGGTCAGGTCGACGGTGGTGAGCTCGCCGTCAAACTCCTCCTTTACGACAGTGCCGTAGTGCAGCTGGCCAGTGCCGTCGGTGCGGAGGGCGAGGCCGAATCGGCACTCGGTGAGGGCGTTGGACGCGCAGAGGGAGAAGAAGAAGGAGCTCTCGCGCAGGGCAGCGCCGCCTTTGCCGGCGTAGCCAATGAGGCCATCACGGGGAAACGTGGCTGGCGTTTTGGGGTCGTCTATGGCACCAATGGCTTGCTGCGGGACGACAAGGTTGGCACCGAGCTGGGTGATGACGTCGCGATAAACTTGACCGAAGGCCTAGGAAGAGGACTGTTAGAGAAGCAAGATACGCACGTTTCGTTGTAGCATTCAATTTGGAGCACTCACGGATAGGGTTCCCGTGCCATCGGGGTTCGTCGTCGCATATGAAATGCTGAATCGACGTTTTAGGTCCTCAGAGGTAGAGCTGGGCTTGTAGACACCAGGGTTCAGCATGGCATCGGACGAGCCAGTGTCAATCAGGAGTTCGAGGTTTTCGCTGGCGCCAACGGTGAAGTGGGAGAACCAGAATCCCTGAAGTTGTATAGACTTAGCAACCGTTCAATTGGTCGAAGCCTGAAATGAGCCCAAGCAACTCAACTTACCTGCTCATTCACAAGCGCTCCATCGCGTCCCGACGCATGGTTTCTAACGGCAGCAACGCTTTTGGCAGTTTCTGCATCTACCTTTTTATAATGCATCGGGTGCGACGAGTCTGCGGCGACGGCTAGAGCCGCGGCTAGGCAGGCGACGATGTTTCTGAGCGACATGATGACGAGACCTTGTGGTGACAATGCGGGAAACGAGGAATCGCTGTCTGATAGAGTTTGGAGGGGAGAGAGTTGGGGATATATAGTTGACTATACATGAACACATGCATGAAACCGCTTCCTTGTGTAGCGTCGCCGGCGTTGCATTGATTGTGGACGATGCCGTGTTGACCTTCTCGATGCAGCACAAGATCGACTCGCACTGTAGATGACAATCGATGACTGACGCTGAATTGTTTTTTTTTTTTTTTTTTTTCAGATGGCAACCCGCGACATCAGAAAAAAGTTTTTCAGGAGATATGCTACAACCAGGGAGGGTGAGAGATTGCTTTTGTGGCGAGGATTTGTGCTTGGAGTGAGACATTGTCCATCGAGTTGACCCTCTATAAAGTTTGACAACGTGTCGGCCGGCAAACCTAAAAGCGGCCCGCGCGCAAGACGGCAATGTGAGCAGTGCTGCATGCCAACGAGAGAGACACACAAGTTATAGCCTGATGGCGGATCACACAAATGTATACTGGCGGAGAGCCCAAGCTCTAGACCAGATGACGGGCTCTTCTGTAAGCCGCGCTGTACCGGGGGAGGAGAGCCGGTTCGCGTAACCAAGAGGGAGGCAGGAAAATTCCATGCACTAGTTGAACTAGTTTTGTAAGTCTGCCCGACCTTCCACATCTGGCAGGTTGACTGTTGCCGACGTCCGAGGAGTGGCGTTACCGTGTGCTGCGCTAAAAAATGATGCGGGAGGCAAGACCCGAAGGGAAGGCTGGGAGAGTCTTTGACCGACTTATTAGTCCCAATGTGTTTCACACCTTGCGTTGATCCAAGATTTTTTTCGACATTTGGTTTTTCAAAGAAATAACCAGAACAAACAAAAAGGAGAAAGCTAGCCCCTGGAGGTGAACAAGTAAGTTGATGTTCTTTAGGATGAAGTTGCAAAGTGAGCATGCCCCTCCTCCATCGGGGGACACTGAAGCTGCGCAAACGATTGAGGACACCAACCAGACGGCTCTGCAAAGAACCATGAAGAAAAAAAGAGAAAAAAAAAAAAAAAGAAAGAAAAAGAAGAAGCCATGATACATGCCACAACACGTTCCTACTCTTTAGGGCAGAACTCTCCGCTGCATGCCAAACTTGACCCGAAACTTGCCGCTAACGTGATCGACTAGATGAAAACAGCCGCTCATTAGCAAATTGGTTTCTATTGCTAAGGGGGTGGGTTGTCATGGTTATTGCACCGATACTTGGGGGTGAGTTTTGGGATTAGATCCGTCTTCGCAGTCGTCAACTCACAGCAATGAGGGCAGGCAAATGGTGCACGCAGCGTTCATGTTGAGGATGGCGGTGCTGCCGCCGCAACGAGACCCAACTGTCAGAGCTGGGATGGCTCATGATATCAAAGTAACCGCGGTAGACGACCGAGCATGGTCATTGTATATTCGACGTGCCTTCCGCCAGTTCCAGTAAAGGAAAAAGGTACTCGTGCATTTTGCCTTGAGCGCCCTTGGGGATCTCGGCGAAGCCAATCATGTTGGTGTCGAGGACAGAGAATCTTGTATTACTGTTAGAGTTGACGCCCCCCCCCCACCCCCCCCCCTTAAGATACGTCCCCCGCTCTGCTCTGCTCTGCTCTGCTCAGCTCTGCTCAGAGACGGGCTCCAGAGAGGAACAAGGACGTACTGGTAGCCCTGATCAAACTCCATGTTGAGGGTGAAGCTTGCAATCTCTGCGCCAATGCACTGCCTGGGTGCCAGGATCAGTCTGCACTTCATAGGTCGAAAAGGTGGCATCGACCTGGACGTCGGCGGTGCCGGCAGGGCAACCACTTCCGAGGACGCTGACGCCTTTGATCTTGACGTTGGAAGGGGCCGGTCCAGTGGCGGTAGCGGTAGAGGTAATGTAGAGGATGGTAGCAACGGTGCCGAGAAGTGTCATCTTCAGAGATGACTCTTGGAGGAAATAACGGGGGATAAATGAAAGAGTGTGTACTAGAGATCCAAGAAAGACAGAGTCGTGTCTTGGTATGCTGTCACTCTTCAAAAGGCAAGACATGTGCCATCTTTTAATATGTTTGCATCTGCTACACGAATTTGTTGTTCTTTGTTCAAAACGCCACTTGCACTGAGAAGCTCAACCACGTCGAGGCTCTGGACGGTACGTGTGCAGTCGGAAGAGCACAAGACAAGACATGTTGGCCACGTTCCAATACGGACCGTGGCTGCTGTTGGTGAAACATGGTAGACGCGGCCAACTGTGCGTAGACAAGAGGGCAGCGAAGGCCATTAATAATAGAGCTTCATAACGGTTGCGTAGAGTATGCACGCCATTCGGGAAACATCTGCTTTGGGGGTAGCACAGACAAGCCGAGCTGCACAAGGCACCCCGTCTATTGCCAATTAAAATCTGGCCACCGAAGCTATTTTTAGTGTCGTATATGCCATTCATGTTGTGCGTCTGCGTCAGAGTATTATCATAATTATTACATGCCATGACGAGTCTACTGGCTGAGAGAATAGAAAGCCGGGTTCATATGGGCGGCTGCAATTGGCTCATGATTTCGATACGCGGCTTGACTGACTTGGACGCTGAATTTCGAGCAAACTCCCTATTGCAATGATGTTGCTGACTGCCGAAAGTCTCAAGCGCGAGCCTGTCACAGGCATTACGCCGCCGGCAGACGCATGCTTGCTGCTCTCTTCTTTTTTTTTTTTTTTTTTTTTTCTCAGATCTTTTGCGCCATAACTGTGTCAACATTATGGATTTATCTGAGAAAGACATAGATAAATAAACAAGCTCAGTGTATTAAAGGTCGCAAGGGCTCATTCTATGATATCTTGATAAGCATCGTCAACTCGGAGGTGGCGTGGGGATGCCACTTGTCTTGCTGTTTTCACGGTCCTTTCGATACCTGCAACGCTTTCCAAAGAGCCATTTTTGACATATCAAACAGAGCCTAAATGAAGACTCCGCCGTCGAGGTTGTTTGAGGAGGGATCGGAAAGGCGTCTACTTCCGGTGGCGGGGCCTTTGTAAACCGGCAAGATTGCCCCGTTGCCGCATTCCGATATAGCAGCGGATTGCGTCATGACAAAAGAGCCGCAAGGATCGAGTCGCACGTCAAACCCGGACAATTGTGTATTGTAGGCGGTGCTTGCTTCCATAGCCATCAGCGCCCCATCGATTTGTGAGACCATGCTGTCGAGGTCACAAGCATCGACAAAGGGCGTCTGGCCGGGAAATTCAGAGAAATTCTGGCTCAAAGAGAGACCATCATCGCTGCTGCTAGAATCTGTTGCTCTCTGTATCGTCTTCTCAGTTGTCAAGGCCGGCGGCGGTGGCCATGTCACGCATTGGTCCTCCATGACTGCGGGCACATGGACATGCTGAGTGCTTGCTGGAACGGCGGCATTTGTTTCAAAGTCTGTGCTTTTGGATTTGGGTTTGGGCTTGGTGTAAATACAAACAATACCCCGCAGTATACAGCGGCGGCAACGCTGCTTCCCCTCGCATCTAACTTTGGACGCTCGGCAGGCTTGGCAAGCAGTCGTGGGCCGGCGGACGGCCTTTGTCTCGCGAATCTTGCCGATCTGCCATTTGGCCATGTAGTCGTTTGGTATCAGGGCGGTGTGTGACATTGTTGCTGTAGTCCGATATTGAGAAGATGTTGTAGGTCCAGAATCCGGAGAGTGTTGTTTGATATTATGAAAGCGGTAACTGGCGGAAGATTGAATGAAGGTGATGAAAGAGTATTAATGATTCGAGATAGAACGAGCTAAATGAGAGTGCCAACAGACTACTGTTCAACAATATGTTTGTTCCCGAAAAAGCAAAAAGGAAAAAAAAAAGAAGAAAAAAGAAGAGGGAAAAAAAAGCATATATAAAGTATAGGACATGTAATAAATGCGTCGTCCATTCAGCAGATGTACACCGCAATATCTCTTGACATGTACCTCGCCTGCGGCATACACGACGTCTGCCTGCATCTTTAAGGGCGCTGTAAGCAGGGGTCAACGGGACAATTTACTGCAAGTTTTTTGTCATTCAGCCAGCCACATGCGGTCTGTATGTCAATTGTGCAGTGAGAAGCGACAAGAGCGGTGACAAGCAAAGACACGGTTCGAGCAGGCAAGAAGCAAGTTCATTCTGAATCAAAGACCATGTACGATATTTAGCGGATCCTGCATACCGCTTTTTAATCTCTCTTTCCGCTGCCATTTGTAAGTGTGGCTAATTGACTAAGGCTGTGCTGCTAAAGTATTCACAGTGGCCTTTTTTTTGTCAGATGCGTCATCAATATCCAAGCATAGCATACGAGGAATAATCAATTCATCTTTAAATTGCACAAATGGCAGAATCTTCCGAGGCAGAATCGGGATCATGTTTCTTTAATTTTTCTCATCGTGTCTACGAGTATGCAATGGCCGATGATAAGGGATGAAAATATGACAAGCGAGCGGAAAAAAGAGCAGCTGAAGCCCCGGAAATAACACAAATGCGACTTGAGCTGATCTGCAACTAGAAATCCACCGTCTGCCGGCCGAGGCATTTCTTTCACCTGACCAGATTCTCTAAATAGTCGACATTATGACAGTCACTTTGTCAGCAGGTATTAATGACGATCTGCGGTTGGAGCAACAAAGGAGATTGCGTGTAGCCAATCATATCCCAATGGCAGTGTCTGGTTTTCGTTGGCCTTGCTTGGATTATAGCTCAAATACCACTGACACGCACGGATTGTAGCGCGAGCTAGCACGCCCCGGTTCGCATCAATAGGCTAACAAGCTGATAGTGTTGTGCGATAACCCAGCCGGCCGTTCATTGCTATTGCCTGCAACGTTACAATGGGGGGAAGTTATGTCGAAAAAGGTATCCAAGTGCCCCCATTACTACCCCAATCAATATAATCGGCAATGTTGTCGAGTACAGACACATCACTCCCCGCACCTTCCCCGCCTCCATCTTTTGACTCGAGGGTACGAACGTATAGATTAGATGCATTGCCGACCACTTGCTAAGAGTTGAACCATTCGATTAGTGCACTTATCTTTGGACAGGGGAAAAAAAATCAAAGAGTATTTCCACAATCGCTGCAACAATGCAGCACCCGATTTCGGGGAACTTTTGGAGTGACGTCGTATTAACCCGTCGGCAAAACTAACATTGTCCAGGTATTTGGAGTCCCAGAATCGTCGACAAACACGTATAGATACCCTGCTGGACGCCATCCTCTCTGCGCATTGTGATTTTTAACATTTCAACTCTCGTCATGGTACATCTACAACGCGTCACAGCCCTCTGGGCCTCTTTTGCCGCTCTTTCGTGGCCGGTCGCTGCCAACCCGGTAATCAACAACAATGTTGATGCTGCGCAGCTTGATTTAAAGAGCGCCTCCGACCAGAAAAGCAACCTACCCGCCGTCTGGCCCCCTCCTCAACAGATTTCCGCCTCGAGTGCTTCGACTGTGCGTCTCAACAGCCATGTCACTATTGTTACCGGCAACGCCACCGATGCGCCTACAATCTGGTTCTCGATGACAAGGACAACCTGGATGAAGTCAACCGTGAGCCCGGCACCAACAAGTGCGGCATGGTTGGTTGGATCATCCGCGCTCGCACTCCCGAGTACCCCAGCGGCCGTCGCTTCATTGTTGTCGCCAACGACATTACCTTCCAGATTGGTTCATTGTGAATGAGATGCAGTTACCCGTCTTGGGCTGGTGGGCAGCAAGAGCAGGCTGGCTTAAGGCTGTCCAGGCCATCGTCGCTGATGCTGGCGGAAAAGCCACAGTCTCGAGCCAGGCCTCTGGCAAAGGCACGCAGATTTACATTGGTACCGTTACTCAGAACGAAGCCGCTGCCGCCGCGGCCAAGGCGCTCACTGGCGACTCGGCCGAGGGACTCACTGCTGAGGGCTACGTCCTGGGCTCTGGCACGTACAACGGCCAGCCTACTGTTGTTCTGAACGGTGTTGACATCCGCGGCACCTTTTATGCCGCACAAACTCTTCGCCAGCTTGTTAATGACACGCCCAGTGTCCCGGGCGTCAAGGTCCGTGACTGGCCGCTGATGCCCATTCGCGGATCAATTGAAGGCTTCTACGGCATTCCGTGGTCGCATCAAGCCCGAAAGGACCAATACGTGTTTTATGGTCAGCACAAGATGAACACGTACGTCTACACTCCAAAGGGCGATCCTTATCTACGTGCTACATGGCGCGAGCTCTATGGTGGAGAGGATCTTGATCAGCTCAAGGATCTCATTGAGACTGCCAATGCGAATCACGTTGACTTTACCTACGCACTCTCGCCGGGTTTGGATCTCTGCTACACCTCCGACGCCGACTTCAACGCTACCGTCTCCAAGTTTGAGCAACTACGCAAGCTGGGTGTCTCCAGCTTCTACATTGCGCTAGATGATATTCCTCTCAAGTTCCACTGCGACTCGGACAAGAAGAAGTTTCCTGACAATGGCGACTGGCACTGGATCGCCGACGCTCAGACGTACTACCTCAACCGCGTACAAAAGGAATACATCAAGACTCACCACGGTCTGACTGACCTAGAGACTGTTCCCACAAACTATGCGGGCAGTGCTCCCGACCCTTACAAGGGCGAGTTTGGAAAGCAGCTAGACAAAGATATCAGAGTGCAGTGGACTGGCGAGGGTGTCTTTTCCGACAAGATTACTGTGGAGAGCGTCGTTCGTGCGGATTCCACCTATGTCACTGACAAGCTGTTCATCTGGGACAACTTCCCCGTCAACGATGGCAAGCCCTTCCGCTTGTTCTTGAACCCGCTGACTGGGCGCGCTCCCGATCTATATAAGCACATGATTGGCTTCACCTCCAACCCCATGGTTCAGTCATATGCTTCCATGATTGCCCTAGGCAATTACGGTGACTACTCGTGGAACAGCCCTGCCTATGATGCCAAGAAATCTTGGGCCGCTGTCGTCCAAGCGCTTGCCGGCAAGAATGAGAGCGTTCACGCGGCCCTCGCTGCCTTTGTAGATGTTAACCAAAACTGGCCTTACCGCAACAGCACCGAGAGCGCTCCTCAGCTCAGCAAGGACATTGATGATTTCTGGGCCGCGCGAGAGTCTGACAAGAACCAGAGCAGCAGCGCTCTGGCGGATCGCCTCAAGCTCATTGCGAGCATCCCTGACGTCCTGCCCGGCATGGCCATGAAGCCCTTTCCCACAGAGGTCGCTCCTTGGTCAACTGTGGCCATGCAGTGGGCCAAGGCCAGCCAGCACATGACTTTTATGCTGGCTGCCATTGATGTTGGCGATGAGAGCAAGGCCGACGATGAGTACAAGGCGGCTCAAGGGTGGGTTGAAAGGACCAAGGCCAAGACTGTCGACAGTCTCAGCGACGCCGGCAAAGTTGTTCCCAACTCCATTACCCCAACCACCGGCGATGGAGTATTTGACGCCTTCATTGCCAACGCGACGGCTATTTACAAGGGTCAGTAGATGTCCGCATTTCGTAATTAGATGGTAAATAACAATACCGTCATTGTCTCCATTATCATTGCACGTTTGCATTGCACTTGGACATTGTCCACGAACATTGTAGAGTCGACGCTCTGCGCGGTACTGCGTTAGGGCAGAACACAGTTGAATCAAAAGACGTGTACTGTGACAGTTGTCAAGGTACGTACAATCAAACAATGAATAGAATCTAATCACAGGAAAACCCTGAAATTTTTCAGAACGTACCTCATTTCACCGCCCTAGTTTCTTTCCAACTGCTGATGGCTATTTCAAAGGCCCCTTTTTCGCACGTGGTGGTGGCGCGATTGCCGTTTCCAATCTGGCGCCACAGTGATGCCGTCATAGTTACATACAGAGCAAAAGACACGGGGCACTGAAGTGACCTCACTATGATAGCTACCCAAAATTTGAGGCTCAAGATATTCATAGTGTCATCCTGACATCAGGACACTTGCTAACTTGTTACTTTCAGTCCCTGATACGTACTGATAAGGTAACTAAAGCTCAACAATTGTGGATGCTCTCATTGGTATGGATAATATATATCCGAAGTTCGAACGGAACTTGCATCTCTTCTTTCATTTGCATTTCCAATCTTTTTTCTACACCAAACTTTTTTGACAAGAAAAAAAAAATCCGAAAAAATGTCCGAAGGCAGACAGTCCCCTTCACCGCAGCGCCAAACGGGTGCCCAGGTCAACGATCCTCCCGGTTCCGGGGTACACTCAAAAAACAAGACTTCGGAGCAAGTACAAGACGCATCCAAGTCACAATTAGGAGTACGCATCATCGGGTGATTTTTTTACCGCCCCTGAATGAACGCTAACGATTGCTTTTTGTGAATTAAGAATTTGTCTTCGAACCCGCGCGGACCGATGGAAGATTCACTCGAGAGCAAGTTTTCAAAGGGCACAGGAAATAATACAAGTTAGATTGATAAGCAAAATGCTTTATAATAAAAAATGGTTTGAAATCATAGCCACAATAGACCCAGATTGAATTAATTCTCCATGTTTTTATTTTTTTCTTGCATCGACATCCCCACCAAGTAGCGGATCTGGACTTGTGCGGCAGTTAGCGGCATCGCATGCAACGCGTCCGGAAAGAAGCCAACGCATGCATCTCTTGGTTTAGCAGTCGAGAGTGCGTGATGTTGAAACATTCATTTGCGTGATGAGGGAACATTAGCATTTCCCGATTCACGAAGCCACTCCAGGAGAATCATCACGTTCCTTCCCGTTTCAGTAGTAGCAGAATTCAGGTCCATACATGGTTCCAATACTAATTGTTTCATACAGGTCATTTATTCTCTTCATTGGTGTGCGGGTCTCATTGACGTCAAAAGTCTGGGCATGGACCTCGGCCGAGATCCGACTACCAAGACAAATATTAAAAATACAGTTTGGCTTCAAGCTTCAAGCTTCAAACTTTGCTCACTATAAAGGCAATACACCCCTCTTCAATAAACATGTATTTCAGTATTTCAACATCAAGACATTCGACATTGTACATTGTACATCTCACCCATACATCATGACTGCTCAGATTCCCGCCACCACCAAGCAATGGACAGTTAGCTCTATAGATGGCAGCGAAGGCCTCGGTGCCCTCAAGCTCAACAAAGTGGCCGTTACTCCACCGGGCGACAGTCAAGTGTTGGTAAAATGTATGTTTCTCATCTCCTGCGACTGAAACTCGAAAAAAAAAAAAGAATACCATAGTATGCTAACAAGACAATTGTAGTGGAGGCTGCATCTCTCAATGTGAGCTTCTTCCTTTGCCGACAAATATACCTGGGTCACCTTTGAAAATTCAAAAAGCTAACTCGTAACCTCGGACAGTTTCGTGATCTCATCATCCCTCTTGGCAAGTATCCCTTTGCCGCCAAGAAGAACGTCATTCCGGGCTCCGACGGCGCCGGCACCGTCATCGCCGTCGGCAAGCGGGTGACTCGCTTCAAGCCGGGCGACAAGGTCATCACGCTCTTCAACCAGGAGCACATTGGCGGGCCCGTCGACTCGGTCAACGTGCTCAGCGGTCTCGGCGGCGCCATTGACGGCGTGTTCCGCGCCGTTGGCGCCTTCAACGAGCAAGGGCTCGTGCACCGTCCCAGCAGCCTCTCGGCCGTCGAGGCCGCCACGCTGCCCTGCTCGGCGCTGACGGCCTGGAACGCCCTCTACGGGCAGACCGACGCCCAAATCACCGCGGGCCAGTGGGTGCTCACGCAAGGGACCGGCGGCGTGAGCATCTCGGCGCTGCAGTTTGCCAAGGCCGCCGGCGCCCGCGTCATTGCCACGACGGGCTCCCGGGATAAGGAGGCGACCCTGAAGAAGCTCGGCGCCGACCACGTCATCAACTACAAGGAGACGCCCGACTGGGGCGCCAAGGCGCGCGAGATTACCGGCGGCGTCGGCGTCGACCACGTCATCGAGGTGGCCGGCCCGTCGTCCATGCGCCAGAGCATCAAGGCCATCAAGATTGCGGGCGTCATTACCATTATCGGCTTCGTGGGCGGCGCAGAGGGCGAAAAGGAGCCGGGCTTCCTCGAGTGTCTCAACAACCTGTTTACCGCTCGCGGCGTGCTCGTCGGCAACAGAGTGCAGCTCGAGGACATGTGCCGTGCCATTGACGCCAACGCCGACCGTCTGCGGCCTGTAGTCGACTCCAAGGTTTTTGGTCTGGAACAGCTCAAAGAGGCATACGAGTATCTCCAGTCTGGCAAGCACTTTGGCAAGGTGTGCATCAAGATTGATTAGTTGTACCAAGAGCATGAACGTTGAAACTGTATCAAATTTGATAAAAGTTGTACTGATAAGAGGAGGGAGTTTGAATCAAATTTTATTAAAATGAGAATTCTGCTATTACATCTAGACAAACACTTTACATGCCAGCACTAAGCGTGTAGCCACCATCGACCACGACTCTCTGTCCGTTCAAATACTGGTTCACAGCAGTGAATAGCACAGTGTGAGCCATGTCTTCGTCACGGCCAGGTCTCTGAGCGGGAATTTGCGCCAACTTGTCCTTGGGCAGAGAGCTCTTTTGTTTATCATCGCTTTCCTTGGCCGTCATCTCGCTGGGAAACACACCCGGCGCAATGCTGTTGACGCGAATCTTGAGACCGGCCGCCGCAATCTCCGCCGCCAGCATGCGCGTCAAGTGCTCCGCGGCCGCCTTGGACGCATTGTACGCGAAATGGTGCTGGGCCGTCTTGACGAGCCCGGAAATGGACGTAATGTTGATGACGGCGGCGGACCAGCCGGCGTGCTTCTCGGTCGACTTTTGCAGCAGCGGCAAAAAGGCGGCCGTGGTGAAGAACATGGACGTGACGTTTGTGCGGTAGACGCTCTCCCACTCGTCGAATTTGGAGTCGCCCGAGTCAAAGAGGGCCTCGCGCAGCTCCTGCGCCGACTTGGCCTCGGCCACGTCGCCAGAGGTGCTGCTGATGCCTGCATTGTTCACCAGCAGGCAGACGCAGTCTTCCCGGCGCTGAATCTCGTCGACGAGGGCGTTGATGCCCACCTTGGAGCTAATGTCGGCGGTAATGGGGATAATTTGGCCGGGCGCCTGACCTTCGTGGGCGTCGGATGCCTTCTGGAGCTTCTCGGCGGTGCGTCCGCAAATGTAGACCTTGGCGCCGTTTGCGGCCAGGGCTTGAGCGGCCATGAGGCCGATGCCTGACCCTCCGCCTATTGCGGTGTGTTAGTGGTGTTGATCGTCAAGGGAGAGGCTTGGCGACTCACCCGTAACCACAGCCACTCGATCTTTGAGATCAAAAAGGTTCGATCGCTTAAGAGCTTCTGTAGGTGCCATTGTGCTGGAAATATGCTGTGAAATGTGATGTGATATGAGATTTTTAACAAGGTACGTGGACGAGTTGCTCGCTCTTTGAAGTTATCTGTCAGAGATACGAATCGAGCAATTTCATGGTTTATATAGAGAGCAAATAGCTCTAGAAATCAACGTATGTGCGTTTTCATAATCGAGCTCTAATGATGATGGAGGTGATTCGATGTGATGGTGTTGATTGACGGCAAAGTGACGTCAACTGACAGATTCCATGACGCGGATCTCAACGGTCTTGGCGGGTATGGGTGGGCGATTGCAAGATATATCAAAGCCCAAGTTGCACCCTGTCTCTCTTTTTTCGATGCATATTTCTTATGCATACACAGTCATATTGATCAATACTGCCTACCAAATCGTCTCAATTGTGCAAATCGTGCAGTTGCTATTGTAAGTGGCAGCACAGAGGTTCCATGCACCCCATCATCCGGAGTCATCGGTCCCCGCTCTGATGCTAGAAAAAAAAAGACTAAAAACTAATCTGCTCAAAAGTTCACTCAAACATCAACACTTTTACCATGTGTCAAGCAACCTTTTGCGGCTGGCCACATTGGCTTCCCTTCAACTAGTTACGCAGCAGAAACCTGAATCTGCAAATTGTCAGATTGGCTGGCAGGACTTCTCTATTCAATCATGTCAATGTAGGAATTTTAAATGTAAAATAAAATTATATGCTTTTGCCCAACTTTTCCTCAAGCCTGTATTGCAAGAACTCAAGCCTGTATTGCAAGAACTCAAGCCTGTATTGCAAGAACTCAAGCCTGTATTGCAAGAACTCAAGCCTGTATTGCAAGAACTCAAAGGCCAACTTGGGGAGGAGATTCCGGCATCTCCACTCGGACTCCCCCGCCTTGGCCCGCCAAAGAAGCGCCTTGATCAGTGAGAGAGAGCTCTTGTGAGCTGTCCGTCTGTCCACCTCACACCATTTCTAATTCTTGAATAATTCACTTGTCTGATGTCACCACCATACCCAATCTCGGTGCCAGCCCTGCAGCCTTGATTCGTGGCTGAAAGTCTTGTACGACAACCTTGTGGCGACCATATCTTTTCAAAGCCGTCCACGATCCTCCCACGTCGCCTCCATCCATCCATCATTGCCTTTTTCTGCGTCGCATCGTGGCCGTTTGCCTCGCCATCCCGTCCGGCTCTACACGTCCCCAGCAACCTCGGCGGCGCTATTGACGGCGTGTTTCGTGCCATTGGCATCGGCAATCTTTCTCAGAAATCTCTCTCTTTTTTTTTTCCCTCCTTGAGCGCCTCGTGCGCTGGAGAAGACCATCACCATGACCAATTCCCATGAGCCCCTGCAGGCTCTCGCCCCAGCCGACTGGAACGACCTCCCGCAGGATGACCTAGCCGCCTACATGAACCACATTTTCGCCCAGTCCATGATTGTCGTCGAGTCGATCCCATCCCCTTCTTCTGCAGCCACATCAGCAAGTTCAGGACGGGCACGCGCCAAGACCGAGTCCGCCGCCGTTTTGCGCAATGACGCCCAGCGGTTCCGGGCGCTGCGTCAGCCCGCGGCTTCCTTGGAGGCTGCCATGGCGCTGCGCAAAGATTGGAAAGAGGTCAAAGTCAATCCCAAGGAAAATCCTCTAGGTATCAATGTCTTTAAAATGTCCAGCAAAGACGGCAAAGGTGCCTGGTTCGCCCGGCAGAGCGTCCACGAGGGCCTCTCTTTTGACGATTGGAAAGTCGGCCTGGAGCGCGAGTTTGCTGAGAGTCTCAAGGTGCAAGGCTCACCGGGTGTGGGCAACATTCGAGGAATCGGAGCCGACAGACACGTGGAAGACAAGGACATTGAAGATGCTGGCCATCTGAGTGGTATGTCAAGACCCCTTGGTTCCTCTTCGCCTATATGCTAACATGGCCAGTTTTCCAACTGTCCGCTCAATTTCCGGGTCCTACCTCACCTCGAGACTTCATCACCTTGTTGCTTACCTCTGACCTCTCCCATAAAGCAGAAAATCAAGTCGGAGGTCTACGCCAGTATATTATTGTTTCAAAACCATGCAACCACAGCGAATGTCCGCCTCGTCAGGGCATCATCCGTGGGCAGTACGAGTCTGTCGAAATTATTCGAGAGGTTCACGTTGAGCCTCCCATGGCGAAGCGGTCAATGTCCGCGGCTGACCTAGCCGTCAACGACGATCGCCGCGCAAGTTCTGATATCAAGATGAGCAACTCGGAGCGCCTGCAGGATGCTCGGCCAGTGGCGGTGGAGTGGCTTATGGTGACGCGCAGTGATCCCGGAGGCAGTGTCCCTCGGTTCCTCATTGAGAAAGGCACCCCGCCTGGCATCGTCGGCGACGCTGGTAAATTTCTCAAATGGACCACGGCTGGGTCGCGCCGGAATTGGGACGAGTCTGTCACAGCATCTACCACGCAAACACCGGCAGAAAAAATAAACGGCGCACAAGGAAGCGCGCCGGTGGCCACTACAGAGACGCACACCAACACTACTACGACGGCGAATCATCTCAGTCGCAGCGATAGCACCTTTCAGAGCCACGACGGTGACGATAACTCGGTTCCAAGCAGCAATGGCATATACGGCATCATCACCGGCATTTTCGGCATCGCATCTTCGGTCGTCGCTAATGGCCTCGGCCTCAACTACGCCAGCAGCGAGGAGAGCATATCCACGATTCCTGCCATTACCGTCCAGGAACACGAGGATGAAGGCATGGAAAGCGACAGCTCCTCCACGCGCTCTTTTCTGTCCGCCCTCGAGAAGCGCCTCAGCCAAGAGCCAAGGGCCAACAACGACGGCAGCCAATCCGAAGACTCCAAGTCCACCACCACCACAAATCCAAACGCGTCCGCCGCGTCCGCCGCTGCCGGCGCGCCCGCCCCCATCGGCCCCGCGGGCGAAAAGGAGCTGCGCAAGCTGCAGGAGCGGCGCCGCAAAATCGACGAGAAGATGGTGCTCATGCAGTCGCGGCTGCAGAGCAAGAGCCAGGGCGACCGCGCCAAGGACGAGGCGTCGCTCGCCAAGCTGCGCGAGAAGCTGGACAGGGAGGCGGCCAAGCAGGAGCAAAAGTACCAGCGCGAGCTGCAGAAGCTCGAGGAGAAGCGCGAGAGTGAGGCGAGGAAGGCGGAGCAAAAGAGGAGAAAGGCGGCCGAAAAGGAGGAAAAGTCGAGCATGGCGCTCGAGCTGGAGCGCGTGAGGGCCGAGCTCGACCTGGCCCGCCAGACCAGCCGCATCCTCGAGGGTCAGGTGCGCGAGCTGCAGGCGCAGAATACGCAGCTCGTGGCCAAGTTGGGCAAGATGGGCGGCTTGAGCAGCGCGGAGCTTCCGTTGCAGTCAAGCGGGAACGCGCCCGACACGGCTGCAGAGAAGCAGACGTAGAGAAGGTTGTCTGTCATATGCGCCCTCCTTTTATTATGCATTACATGAAGCATAATTGTTTTTTTACATTTGTCTTTTCGGCGTTTTAGCGTACTAGACCATCGGTGTTGATGTATTGGATTTGTCTTCTGGATTTTTTAACATTTAAAACAAAGAATTTGAATACGGCTTCCAATGCAGTGTCTATGTGTATCGATTTCTATGCCAGATTTATTTTCCCCTTTTCCCATCTGAATATCTGTATTTCTCTTCAATTCAGCGCATCCATGAGCAGTCGTGAAACATCATTGTCCTTTTCAAGAGCCTCTTGCTTGAGTCTTGCCACCTCTGCCACCAACTCGTCGCTCGCAGAGCCACTCTTGACCAACACCAGAAACCCATGCAAGATACGCGTCGCAATCGCAAACACCTTTGCGTCCGAAGCCCATCCCAGCGGACCATCCTCTTGTCCGCGCACCACTTGCCTCATCTTGCCGACGCCGCCTCGCACCCAGCGATCCAGCGCCGCCAGCACAACACCACCATCACCACCACCACCACCACCGCCACCATTCTCCCCGTCCCACGACACGCTCTCAAACACGGCCACCCAGCGCTTCGTCTCGCGCACCTCGTCGACAAACAGGTTCTGCTCCTCGACCGCAAACAGCGAGTCGTCAAACTGCAGCGCCGCGGCGAGCTGCTCCGCCGCTGGTGTCCACGACTCGAGAGCCGCCGCCGCCGTCGCCGCCGCCGCAGCGGTGAGAGAAGCGTCGCCGACGATGCGGCTCGCGAGCACGGCGCGAAACTGCGGCAGTTGGCCAAAAGTGGTGGCGAGCCACTGCAGAAGCCGGCTCGCGGCTTCAATGGGCACGAGCGCGACGCCCGCGACGTGCTGAAAGGCGGCAGAGCCCAGATCGCGGACTTCTTCGTCGTCGTCGTTGAGCGTGTCATATAGCGCAAGGAGGACGGGGAGAAAGGCCGCGGCTGTGCATTGCCCGCCGATGACGGTAAAGAAGGAGCAAAACGACTCTGCAGCGGCAAATCGTGCGTCAAAAGTCTACACCGGAAACAGTTAGCACGAAAACAAAACTTTCAGGAGCATATATAATCAGATAATGCGTTACCTTGTCATCGAGGCCGGCATCAGCCATCAGCAGCGCCCAGCTGTCCAGGCCCTCCGGCGTAAGCTTGCCTGCAACGTGCAGCGCTGCAATGATGCCGCCGCCTGCGCGAATCACTGCATTAGAGAGCGCCGGGCTCATGGGTCCAAGCGGCAGACAAGCCCAAAGGCTGGCCAGCTCATCAATTGGCAGTTTGCGTGTTTTGCCACCCTTTGAGAGCGCGTTGAGCACATCAGCCAGATTCTCGACCGCTGCGGTCTGCGCTTCCAGATACGTTGTGCGGAGCGCCACGTCCGTGTATAGTGAGCAGAGGGATAGCAGCGTCTGCTCTGTTGCATTTGCAAGATTCCATAGTTTCGGTATTGTCTCCAGGGCGGTGACAAGAGTGTTGACACCAGTGTGAGGGTTGAACACGATGTCGCGGAGGGCGTCGATAGAATCGGTAGCTTGGCATGCTAAAAAGATATCATGAATGACCTTTTGCGACTTGAAGAGGGCCAGGCTTGGCTGTTCTGACAGCTGAGGCGTTTTCGGTTGTAGTGGGAGGCCCTCCGCAAGTTGCAGGGCCCATGTTTGGTTGAGAACCTCGAGATAAGCAGCGGCCACGTCAGGACAGTTGACGTAGTCGTTTGCAACATTGCAGTGTGATAGAAAGTCGACTAGCTCCGGTAGATCGGCTGCGCATGATTAGCGAGGAGTTTCTCCCATTTCTTGAGATTTGGCGGCTATGCCTACCTTTGAGTTGGTCCAGAGATACCTCATTTAGTCTCTCAATCACAAACTTGAGAGTCAACAAGACGCCATGGGTATAATTCAGGCGCGCGCCCCCAGTGGTGCGCTGTGACTCCCCATATATCTGCTTGATCGTCCTCAGCCACTTGTCATGGAGCAAGCACGAGCACAGCGTCCTGGCCGCCATCTCCCGCACGTGCCAGACGCTGCTGGAGAGATAGTGCGCGACGTCGCTCTGAATCTCGTCGCGAAGTAGCTCCGGCGGTCCCGCTCTGCGGATAATGTCCAGCGCGGGAAACACCGACTCCGCCGCCGCCGCCGACAGCGTCGACGTGACGGCCATGACCCCGTGGCCCGACTTGAGCAAATCGCGGAGCACTTTGGGCAGTTTCGAATATCGGTGATACGGGATGCGGTTCGCCTTGCCGTCCCAGCCGGCCTCAATCATGTGCTTGCTCTCGTGCGAGCCAAACAGGCAGTCGATGAGGCTCCGGAGGAAGATGAGGCCGCAGTTGCGGATGGCCCAGACTTCGGAGCGCAAGCCGCTGGCAGCGAGCTCCAGGCACTGCGGCAGGTAGGCCTCGGATTTATTGCCGAGAGATGTGAGCAGAGAGTTTTTGAAAATATCTTTGAGGCAGTTGTAGGCGTGCACTTGAGGCAGTTGCGTATCATCGATTTCCGTCACTTGGGCTTCAGTGCTAGCGATCCTCATGAGCGTGTCCATGACGGTTTCAAATGACGGGTTGGTCGTGTTGGCGGAGAGGATGCCTGTGATGAGGGAGGGAATACCAGCAGAGCGACGAGTTGTTGATACTTGGGAGTTGATGGCGTTCATGGCGCCGTTGTACCAAGTCAGCAGAATATCCTCGTCGCCTTGCGCTTGCTCCAAGTGCCGGCTCTGCTGGCAGCAGGCACTGAATGTAGCAGAGACATTGGTGAAAGCGCCGCGGTGTCTGAGGCTGGACAGCTGCTCAAACGTCAGCCTTCCAATACCAAGATATACATCTTTACTAGGTGTCACGGCGCCCTTGCGTGATTTGTTTCGCATCGCCAGAATCATGATGCGCATCAAGTTGCTCGATTCATGAATAGAGCGAAAACTGTAGCTGATGAGGCTCTTGGTATCGAGTCCCTCAAGCTCTTCCAGCTCCGACGGCAAATGTCCCTCGGGCGAGTCGTCGCACAGGATATACTTGACAGATGCCCACGCGCGCTGGCAGCATCCTACAAGCTGCATTTGCAATTTCCCTACTGCTTGTAGGTCCTCGTCCGCGAGCGGGAGCTCCGCGACGACCTGCCACATGCTGCACAGCGAAGCAAAGTCACCGTGCACCGGCGCCTCGAGGACCGCGCGGCCGAGGTCCGCCTCCGCTTGGGCAATCTTACTTTCAAGCTCGCCAATCATGCCCGACAGCAGGGCGATGCGCTCGGCCGGCGTGGTGAGGAACCGGTAGAGGAGCTGATTTACGCGCGCGACGCCGTCTGCGTGGTCCGCGCGGGCGGTCCTACGCGCAAGATCATTGGCACGGCGAGACAGCTCTCGAAGCTCTTTCGCAGGGTTTTGCGCCTCGCTGTCCGCATGCAGCGAGAACTTGCGATATCGCTGATCGGCAAAGATCGATGTAAGCACGGTAGAGGCGACGTCGCGGACGTCTTCAAACGGATCCATGAGGAGGTCAAACAGCGCGCGAGCCCATTTGTCGTCAAATGCATCAAAGAATAGTGTCTGGTCGTCTGCAGTCTCCCACGCCTTGCTCTTCTCGCCCTCCATACGAAGAATATGGCCAAGTGCCTTGAGCGACGCAATGTGGCGTTGGTATGATGCTGTTGGGACCAACTCCTCACACAAAAATCTAAGATACCACCTGAGAAATTCTTCATGATACTCCAAGCACTGCAACAAGCTTTCTTCGGGCAGCGCAATCAGATTCGTCTTGTACAGGGCCGGCGTGTCGCTCTCTGATTTCTTCGCTTTGGCGGCTTTGGCGCGTACGCGTGGGATGCTGCGTTTCAGCACGGATATGGCCCCTCGAATGCGCTTAAACATGTCCCTGGCGCGTGCCGAAACGTCGACGCGAAATTTGGCGTCGGGGTCGGCAAAGAAGGCGCCCAGGTGCTTCTGAAGAAGCTGAAGCGCCCTCAGCGAGTAAGGCTTTGTGGTAGACGGCGAGGCTATGAGAATGGAAAAGGCGAGCGAGCGAACTTCGTGCGACGGGTGACCGAGGACACTTTCTAGAACCTCTTCTTGCAAAACGATGGAGTTGCCTCCGCTTTCGGCCGCGCCGTCCGAGTCGAGGTCCGGCTCCTCGACGAGACCAACTCTTTTCCCCGTCTCAAGAGCTGCAAGCTGGATCAGAGCCGGAATATCCACGTGTAGCTTTGCTGATGCCGACACGGGCTGGTCATTATTCATCTTTTGCAGGAATAGCAAGGCTTCTTTCCTATCAATCTTGAACAGCGGCAGAAATACATAGTTCTTGATGCGCTCAACGAGAGAAGGCTCCTTTGTAACAAACACAAGCAGCCACGAGTGCCACAGATCAATAGTCGGGATCTGATCCGAGCCAGCGCGTCCTTGACGTAGCATCCTGTAAAGAGTCACGACCAACTTGCCCGCCGCAGGGCACACAAAGTGCAGGCACATCCAGCCGAAAAGATCCTCGATAAGCATACCCCAGACCTGGATCGGCTCACGGCCCTGGAAATCGCTTCTGTAGATTTCATAGCTCACGCGAATCTCGTCCAGTGTGAATACGTACTTGCCGAGGAAGTGGTCCAACGTCTTAATGGCAGATTTTGCCACGGGCTTCATCGAGCGGCCCGAGACAATGGAGATGAGATCACCCAGGAGAGCATTTTTGGTGCTCGCTGCGGCGTGCTGGTCTGGGTTCTTGCGGAGCAGCACAGCAATGAGATCGAGCACAAGACGCATGGACCGGTGGTGGTCGTACTCGTTCCAGTCAATGTAAAAATTGAAGAGCTTGAGCACGACATCGTAGGAGAATGCCCAGTCGCGCAGAACCCGCGATTCAGATTTGGATGACTGCTCGACAAGCCCGCAGAGCCTCACGCAGGCGTTGCCTGAGACAGACTTCGGTTGCGCAGCCTCGGAGTAAAGGCGTTCAAACGCAACGACCGCAAGACTATTGAACCTTTGTCAGAGAAGATTGTTCAAAAAATAATTTGTATAATAAGTTTGTTCAAAGCGAACGCGTACTCATTCTGCGACTGCTGGGGTTGGCCTTCCAGCCATTTGATCAATTGGCCTGCATTCCCCAATAGCTCTTGGTCCAGCAAATCTTGCTGAGTAGCCATCGCTACAGGCGTTCTGCCTCGACGGCTGGCCGATTGACTCACCGAAGCTTAAAAATAAACTTCACCAATTATTTTTGCGCTGACTATGACTCAAAGGATTCGGTATTAGAGTTAACCAGTCATTTTTAATAACTATATGTCTGTTTCTCCGCATATCGTCTTTACCGTCGCTCATAATATGGCACTCATACAGTGAAGTTGTCGACTCTGCGCGGGTGCACGTGACAAGCCACGTGAGAAAATTTTGCCCTGCCACAAGTTCTAGAACCCCACCAAGCGCACCAAGCAGGCGCAAATTGTCCCACAGCGAAGACCCAAAATCTTTTAAATCTCGTGGCTCCGCTCAATCTTTTTCTTGAACCAACCAACTCCGTCCTGACCACCAATTGTATATCTCTTGGGAGACTGCCACCATGTCTAAGATTACAGTCGGTACGTGATTCCGATGCGTTGTCGTCTCTCTGTCTCTGCAGCGTCTCGTCTTGTGCGTTTCGCTCGCTGTTGATGGAATCGGCGGCCGAGAAGTGGGAAAGGAATAAGAACACTATACTAACGCACGTCTTTTTACAGCTAATGTCCGGACGCAAGTCCAGGAGCTCCTTGAGTACTCCAATGAGACCAAGAAGCGCAACTTCCTCGAGACCGTTGAGCTCCAGATCGGCCTCAAGAACTACGACCCCCAGCGCGACAAGCGTTTCTCCGGCACCATCAAGCTGCCCGCCGTCCCGCGTCCCAACATGGCCATCTGCATCCTCGGTGACCAGCACGATCTCGATCGTGCCAAGCACGGCGGTGTCGACGCCATGTCGGCCGACGACTTGAAGAAGCTCAACAAGAACAAGAAGCTCATCAAGAAGCTTGCCCGCAAGTACGACGCCTTCATCGCCTCCGAGGCCCTGATCAAGCAGATCCCCCGTCTCCTCGGTCCCGGTCTCTCCAAGGCCGGCAAGTTCCCCACGCCCGTCTCTCACGCCGACGACCTCTCCGCCAAGATCACCGAGGTCAAGTCCACCATCAAGTTCCAGCTGAAGAAGGTTCTCTGCATGGGTGTCGCCGTCGGCAACGTCGAGATGGAGACGGAGCAGCTCCTCGGCAACATCATGCTTGCCATCAACTACCTCGTCTCTCTTCTCAAGAAGGGCTGGCAGAACGTCGGCAGCCTGACCATCAAGGCCTCCATGTCTCCCCCCAAGCGTCTCTACTAAGCATTTTCTGCCTGGCCGAAGTTGCCTAATTGGTCAACTGCGAAGAGACGGAAAGCATGGGCTTTACTGGTATGAGGGAATATTATGTGTTACGAGTTCTTGAATGAATCATACGTAGATGTATTTCAATATACCCGGTCAAGCTGAAACTATTCGTCTCTGGTGTGCATGGCTAGCTCATTATAAGCAACGTAACGAGGCAAGACTTTGCTCTGACGCTCGGTCAGCCAGTAACACTGCACTTAGAGATCATTTCTAAGTTTTGATTAGTCTCAAAGTCACTTGTGAGTAACTCGCCGTCTTAGAGAGTGGAGCTCTCAGCGGTGCCACCCCATGGCTTGACGCTCGGCAAGACCCTGCGGGTAGTCGATGCAACATGTGTATTTTTTTTAGTATTTTTGATCGCATTATATACATTCGAAGTCTATAGAAATTAGGTAACAGAAATCACTATAGGTCACTGTGCTCTTCTAACGCACTTAGCAGCTTTTCGTGACGCGCCAAGCAACCAGGCCTCTGCGGCCAACAACTCTGGTCAGCGTATTCCAAAGGCCATCATCACCAATATCCAAGTCGTCGAGATTTAGGTGCTGGCGGTAACGCCACACCTCGCGAAACCGTAGCCCCTGCAGACCCTTGTTTGGCAAATAGGGGTCAAGCCATGTGGCAGAGGCCGGGGCAATGAGATAGGTACCATTCTTTTCCTTCAAGTACTCTTGGTTACGGCGATCGGCTGGTATGTCACATGTAGCGAGCGACGTCAGCTGCTGGAGTAGATCGTCGCCTTTCATGCCCATAACATCTTTGGTCTGCAAAACTGCATTCTTCCCATTGAGCAGCCAAATAGGTGGCGAATATGTTTTCCACCAGATGGCATAAGTAGCATCAGGCTGACCAGCCATGAACACTTGGCCAGGAACGATGCCTCCTTGGTGGTATATGCCCATAAGCACACCGAGAAATAGGTTGAAGATGATCCAGGCGGCGGTCCAGACACGTAATAAGGCCTTGTTCGTAGGAATTTGAACAGACGACAGGATGAGTGGAACCGTCGGTAGAAGGAAGCGCGCTTCCTGGTGTCGGAACATGGATAGGACTGCCAGACCAGAAATGGCCGAGTAGAGACGGATGGAAAATTGAGGTTTCGTCACAAACAACACGGCAGCGGGTCCTAGCAATAGCGGTAGGTTTGCAAGCGAGTGCTGGTACCATGGGTGAAGGCCATGCCGAGCGAGATTGGCCGTGTCTGAGTTGTAGTTGAAGTTGTTGAGGGGGGTGATTACTGGTCTGAAAATTAGGTCGGCCCACGTAACAGAATCTGTATTGTAGAATGCGGTATCCAGCGCAATCGCGATTAGAGAAGTAACAAGCGCAGCCGAGACCAGGACTGCGAAAGAAAGAGGCCTGTAAACCGGTCAGTGACGGAGGCTTGTACAGTGGGAGTTCGTTGCGCGCAAGCTTACCTATTCAGGAAATGGGGTATCAAACGGAAGCCGGGAATTAAGAGAAACGCTGGAAATGTAATGCGATTGAAAATGCCAAAGACGGCGACAATCCCGAGACCGAAGGAGGATAGGAGGGTAGATTGTTGCTGAAAGGCAGAGTTAGCCAAGACGGTCTGGCGGGAAGATAGTGTCGCGTCGCAAAGTCAAAGGCCAGCTTACCTTGGAATCAGTGATGCGCTGTATCAGTACCAAGCTCCACGCAACCACTAGCGTCTCTATGGAGTTTGAAAAGGTGTGTGTCTGGTAGGTCCAGGTCACGTAGGAAGAGGCAACGAGCAGGACTGCGATGCGGCGATGACGCGGGGAAGGAATCAGCTCGTGCAGGGCCCAGTCCTCGAGTACGAAGCTGATGAGGAACATGAGTACCCTGAGCGTCCAGAAGACGACGATGGGCGCAATTTCCCCGTCGTTGCCGTTTCCAATCCACAGCCATCGCAGCAGGAGCATGGGTAGGCCGTAGACGGGCCATAATGGGAATACGCTTCGGATAGGATTGTTGTTTGTGAATTCCCAGGTTCGTCGCACGGGATAGCTAAAGATTTCGCCTGCAAAAGTCAGTCAGCGATGTCGACTCACACAACACGACGGAGCTGCGACAGGCTCTGCACATGCGATGCGCCAGCTTGCAGACTGAATCTGTACGCGCGAATGCGCATTGCTCAGTGCAATTTATGCGCGAGGATCAAACACACCTGCTATCACTTCTGGGCCTTGAAAGTTTTCGTCGGGATGGAGGTAACTAGGCGAAAGGGCGAACCACAGTCGGATAGCGACGAGGAGTAGATAGGAGCGCCTCCACATTGTTCTCCTGGTCGGGCGAAACGCCTCTCAGGGCTGATGCGATGGCGGCTTGTCGGAGGCTGCGAGCAAAGCAACGACATGAGGTGGCTCGAAGCCGGGCGGCGCGCGCGCGCCAAGTAAATGGATGCGCCAGCTGCTGACACCAAAAAGAGAAGCAGAGTAGAGCGCGCGCGTTGCTATCTAGTCGAGAGGGTGAGAGAGGAGAGGATGGCCGAGAAGATCGGATTCCACCGCGAAAAAAAGAGTATTAAAATAAGGACTTAAAGACAAGAGGAGTGGGAAGGTTTTGGGAAAGAAAATGACCCAAGGAGATGGAATAGAAAAGAAACAAAAATGGTGGTGGTGCGAGCCTGGAAGAGACAGAAGCAAAACCTGAAGCGTGGCAAGTTCTATTATTACAGTACTTCGTACAGAGGGCGAGCTGACAGCGGGAGGCCCGCATATCCTTCTCCGAATGTCTGATTTCAGGGCAAGGTACCTGGCGGGAAGTGCCTTGGTGGGCATCACGGCATGTACTACCTATCAGTACAGGTCACTGCTTGCGGGCGCTCTGGAATCTCAGCGGCCAGCCACTGAGTGCACGGTACCTGCAAACGGACAAGGGGCTTTTGGGGCCAACAGGGAGGATTAAAAGCCATAACAAGAATTTGGGGGCAAAAGCTCTTAAATTGCGGGTAGCTTAAGAAAAAATTTGAATATGATCTTGACAAATGTAGGCCGCCAAGGCTGCCTGGCTGCTTACTTGTCTGAACGCTTGCATGTCTCTGCAAGGGCAGCATGACCTCATCACTGGTTGTTGTCTTGGCCATTTTCGAGGGATAAGCGCGTTGTGATTGGACGTGGCTGTCATGACCAAAAGACTCACGCCATCATCAGCGTGACCAAGTGACGTGATCGCGAAGATAATTAAATGCATCTCCCACGACACTGACTGTGCTGAAGAAAAGGGGTCGTGAGTGGCATGACAAGAGTTCAGGGGGTTCCTGGTATGAACTGGGTCCACCGGCTGCTGGTTTGCTGCAGCGTCTCGCTAGAAATTCGCTAACCAACAAATCGCTAAGCCCTGGGACCGGGCCGTCCGCAACTCAGCATCCACTGCATCTCCACCTCTGCCTACTAATTATTGTTTGCGTCCAACAGTTGTCCCAGACCGACATGTTGAGAATCTCGCGGTTTGCATGACAGATCGATGATATGATGATAGTGATTTTTCGCTTTCGCTGTGCATTACTTGAACGCTTGGCCCCCCGTCAGCCCCCGTCACGGCCTCACCATCGTCTTCTGTGGCTGCTATGGCTATTAGCTGGAACGTGATGGACCCAGCAGGGCACCATATTTGCCATCAAACAACACCATCACTGAGGTGTCAACTTCGACAATTTCGGCCTAAGTTCTCGAAGAAACTGTCAAGCCGCCAGCCGTTCTACCTGTGCTTCGTGGTGTCTCGGGAGATGAATGGCGTCGGTCAACATGCTCGTGTAAAAACCCTGCAGAAAATTGGAGGTAAAAGGTAGTTGGTTGCTAGAAAAACATCATCAATGGAAAGAGGAAGAAAGAAAAACAGAGTTAGAACATGTCACCATTTCTTTGACAACCGAAATAGCGACAGAATCTTTCAACCTAGCTGTGCCTTTGCCGTCGTGTAATAAAAAAGAGGATTTCTCACACGCAACAACCGGGAGAGATGATCACAAACTGAAACCGATACAGAAAGCCGTAACGAAAGACTCGATAAGCTACCGAGCATTTAAAACGGCAGATAAACTTCCCGTCAACTTCTCAGCACCAACAGCCACAGTACAGGTGACACCTCGCGTTTCATCCCCTCCGTCGAATCAATACCTTGCTTTTGCCGCTACGGTAATTCGCGATGCACCCGTCGACATACTTGCCCGAGTCTAGATGGCGATACTGATTATGTAATGTCAAGGAGTTAGAAAGCATGCAGACTGCACGTTGGCCGACTCTTCTATAAGCTTTTGCTAGGTGTGTTGGCTCTTGTATACGGCGACAACAACACAAGCCGTATATCGACCTACGCAAGGTAATAATGCTCCTAGAGTGCCTTTTGATGACACAAGATGTCAATAACAATATGACGTACGGCGTAGAGGTCCAGGTTCCGTGGGTATAGAAATGGGCGCACGTTACTTTGCTGTCGTTTCGACGAGGCGGCTTGTAAGCCGAATTCACGCTGCTTGGTGTTTTTATCATCCCAGCAATCAAGCCGGGAAATGCTACCCTCCTTCATGTCAGGCGATGTACGGAATGAGCTAGCATCTCCAACAAAGGTTCGTTGGATGTCTTGGGAAAAATGTGGCTAGAAGTTTGACGCAGAATCTTAACGCCGCTTTCACAGACCAACGAACGGCAAACTTTGGGAATCGAGCAGGCACCTATGAAGATGACCCCGACTCCCAAGGACAAACTTACAATGGGGCCTGTGAATAAAGGAGACGGGAGCACACCGCGACCACAAGTAGTATACGACCGTTGCCTTCGCCATGTCCTACCGAACAGGGCCGTTTGATTTTTCATCGTATTTTAGTTTGAAGTTACACAAGAAGGAACGAAATACTTTCTTGCACTGACCGGCCTAGCGAGCATAAAGTCTTGTGGCTGCAAAAAGAGTGCAACAAGCGGCGCCACGAAAGAGTCACGAGTCGCGACACCAACAGCCTGGCTTCTGTTGCGGGTGAGAGCGGGCCTAGTAATAGGCAGCACAGGGCTCACGGCGGGTGGGCGGCACGAACAAAGGCTCCCTTCGGGTCGCTCCAGGCGCTGTGCCAGGCGCTGTGTTAGCACACCTAGGTACCTCCAGGCATCAGCGCGTTAATAAATCACGGTGCCGTGTGTTACTTCGCCATAATTTGTTGGCATCAGCCATAATTGGCAAATTCGAAAGGTTTATAACTAGCCACTCAACACTGACAAATGCAAATATTATCGTTGTCCATCATAAATACCCGCCTCCCTTTCATCTCTTCCTCTGTCGCGTAACCATCAACTTTACCACCTTTCACACACACAAAGTAAGTCCAACACTGCCGCGACCCTGCCAGTCACCACCCTGAGACCCCGCAGGTGCTTCTGCCCGCTTCTTCCACTCACCTGCCTGCTTGCCACCTTGCCTGCTTTCTTTCGCAAACTGCCACCTCAACCGTGAAACAATCACATAGCATCACATTCAGCAACGACTAACAAATTAAACGCCACAAGATCCTACACTTCTTTTCTCCCATATCACCACCTCGTCACACAGCAAAAATGGCCGACACCAACGCCAAGATGTCAAAGATTTGGCTCGTCTCCAATGACAATGCCACTATGGAAGTCGGTACGTGCTCGCTGCCCGTCTTCGCCTCCAGCTATGTCGATGCCCTGTTTTTGCTGACACTTTGCCTCACGATTCAGACCGCGCTGTCTGCGAGCGCTCCATGCTCATCAAGAACATGCTCGAGGATGTCGGCGATGGCAACATCCGCCAGGACAACCCCATTCCCATCCCTAACGTAAGTCTCGCCACCTTTGCCTCGTGGTCGCCGTCAAGCTGCCCTCCTCCCTCCCATCCGACCATGACGCAGACATGGCAGAACTAACGCATGCTCTATACCTAGGTCAACGAGGCCGTCCTGCGCAAGGTCATCGAGTGGTGCACATACCACCGCAACGATCCCGTCCAAGCTGCGGATGACGAATCGGATGTTCGCAAGAAGACCACCGACATTGACGAGTGGGATCAAAAGTTCATGCAAGTTGACCAGGAGATGCTGTTTGAGATCATACTCGTACGTCTACTTAACCCCCCCCCTCTCGACTAGCCTGCAATGCTCATCTGTACCCCCTAGGCCTCCAATTATCTTGATATCAAGCCCCTTCTCGACGTTGGCTGCAAGACCGTTGCCAATATGATCAAGGGCAAGTCGCCCGAGGAGATCCGAAAGACATTCAATATTACCAACGACTTCACACCCGAGGAGGAGGAGCAGATCCGCCGCGAGAACGAGTGGGCCGAGGACCGATAAGCGCAATCCGCCTAACACCGCTCACGGGGTAGATGTGATGCATTTTTGTTTATGCTTGCTACTTTTATAACGGTTACCCTTTTTTTTTCTCTGTGATTGATGGTGAGTCTCATAGCTACAAGTTACTTTGAGCCCGCCAATCATCACACTATACACTACAGGCGTTTTATTTGGGCTGGAATGGACATGGTTGGTGGCAATGATAAGTCATTGTAGTTTTGGGGGATAAGTAGTATTGCGCTAGGCGCATGCCACTCGGACTTACACAAAAAACTGATCATTCATGATATGCCGACCGACGAGGAAACGTGAAATCATGCCAATATTGCCCGCCGCTGACACACGAGCGTCATGAAGTCAGTAGTAACGGGGGTGGGCGACACAGAACGATGCTGAGACGTCCTTCATATGCGTAGCGACCAACTACCGTAGATAAGGTAAGCATCATTCGCTTTGTACCAGACGAGCTAGCCAACAGCGCAGCCTTGCTGCCATGGAACAGTCAGCTGCTCTGCAATGACTACAACTTGTCCAGCAGCGGCCGCAGTATCACTCGTCCCCCAACCTCATCTACATCAAAGAAGTCCTGGTTTGAAATTTTTTTGGATTTTCTTTCCCTGATATCATGTTTCGCCATGGTTTGCAAGGATCACTAGGAGCTTTTGCTGTAAAAACAACAGAAATTTGACAAAAACAACCCCGATTCTTTTTCATCACTTTCATGCAACCTCTTCTATTTCGTCGTCTGAAAGCGTTCCATCAATCTTTGCATGTGCCCGAAAACTGACAGCCGTCGTCGTCAATGACCAAAGTAGAGGGAGAGTCTTTTATTCCATCCTGGTCAATGATGCCGATCAAAGATGCCGAAAGGCGCTGTCAAGGGTTTCGGAGTTGGAAAGAAACGGCGAAGGGAAAGGGGCGGAAGAGCAGAAGCCCGGGCATTTAGATGCCGAGCTTCGTCTTTCTCCAATGTCTGCGCTTAGCGTTGTAGCTGTGGGGGATCATGTTAGCCAAAGGATGGTTCCATCATTTCGTGAGGTCGAGTCAATACTCCCAAGGGAGGGAGGGAGGCGAGCGTACCGGACGGAGTTGTTGGTGCGGAGACGAATCCATTGGGGCACGGGACGGTTCTGCTTCTGCGACTTGGCAAGCTTCTGCTTGGTACGGAAAGACTTGAGGCTCTGTAAGGCAAGATGAGTTAGCAAAGGAGGAAGCGTGTCGTCACTCGAGGTTCGTTTCGTTGGTCTGGAGATGGCGAAAAAGAGGTCCCGATAGGTTTCGTCCTGTCGCATTCTATACAATCATCATTCAAGCCAGGCAACACGAGTAGACGCAGCGCATTCCCATGTCGAATTCTTCTTCGTGGTCGTTTGCGCGCGCCCGCTGGCTATCCATCAACGGCTTGTGATCGGGCGAAGGTTTGAAAGCGCTTGATGTGAATGCCGACGAAAACTATCGAAACTAATGGGACCTCTTTTCGAATCTCTTCGACTCGAAAGGACGAGAGGGGATCGGGGCGTTCATACGGGCATCTTGACGGTCGGTTGCTCGATTGTCGATGATGGGGGGGCTTTTTCGTTGTTTCGGTTGGCGTGGAGTTGCAAAAGGATTTTTGCCTTGGGGCGGGACAGCGGGCTCGCTCGACGCCACTCGAGGGCGTAAAAGCCCTAGTAGCGAGAAATGCAAAAATAGGGTGCTGTGGGTGTGGCTGGTGCGCTCGTGTGGCGCGTGTGATGCCTGAGGCGTCAATGACGGAGAAAAGACGGAAAGGGTGTGGTGGGGCAAATCGAAAGTCGGCCGAATGTAGAAAGGTGGAGTAAGGGAGGGTGATGGATATCTGTCACTCGTGTCACTGTGTGGTGATTGTCATGCAAAGTCACCACAAGGAGCATGAACGAGGGGCCTTGACATGGCAATCTGTTACGGATATAAGGGTCGTTTCTGCTCTGACTGATGTTAGTTGTTGGGTACTTTGACGAGTGACTTGTCGTTGTAGGTGGGACGGTAAGATGCCGCGGCCAGTTAGGATTTCCACAAACGCTCGAAAAGAGGGCATGGCAAATACAAGCGGCGATTAGTAATAAGTAAAAGCCAGTCATTCCACAGCCTGGGCCATGTGAGAATGAGGTTGCCATCAGAGGCTTGAACCGAGGCCAAGTCGGGGACGAACGACTCTGCTACAGGCTTCTTTACTGCAGTTGGTAGGGTTGAGCCGTTCAAGAGCTCAAGAATCGAGAATTTCCCCCAAATAGGCCAAACGTATCGGCACTGTCGTACAAACATTCATGACTGGTCCCAACAACCACCACCCTCGTACTCGCCGATGCCTGCCTAGGTACCTTGGTCGCATCGGTAGCGAGCCAAGGGCGGACACCGCTGCGGGTCTCGCCTAGCTGGGGCCGCCGTAACTAGGCCTCTCACCGTCCCGCGATGCACCTGGCAGCCCAGCCCCCAGCCCAGCCCAGCAAGCTCTCTGTGCCCAGCTTGTTGCCCCCAAGGCAGTCTAGAATAAGGGGACAGTGCTGCCGGATTTCTAATGAAGCTCGCCGCCCCTCTCAACTCCCGCGTCTCCCGCCTGCCTGACTACTTCTAACAACAGAAAACCCTGGCTGCAAGAAGAAACATTACCGATTTTCTTTCTTGTAAACTTCTTGACTGAATACTTTTGACGGAGTTTCTTCTTTTTCTGGGGGGACAGTCTCGGGAATACGACAACAAACCCCTGGGACCTTTATTTTTTCTATACTTCTTTTCTAATACGCATACGATACCCATTCTCTCTTCTTCTCCCTAGGTGGCGACATTATCCCGACGCGCGCGCGCCGCCCTAGCTACTCCTCTCCGATAATCACTATACTTTCAAACGATATAAACGCGACAAGCAAAGATGGGCGCAAGCGTTTCGTGGCTGTCCAACATTCTCTGGGCCAAAAAGGAGATTCGCATCCTGATTCTTGGTCTCGTACGGCAACACCACCCCTCTCCTTCAGGTCTCCCCCCGCCCGGCAACGTTCTGGGGAAGATTTGCAAGCTGCGCGCATAATTCTTTGGGGGGCATGATTGGGTGCTGACAGTTGGGCTCGCCTTCTCCACGGCGATTTAGGACAATGCGGGCAAGACGACTCTCTTGTACAGATTAAAGGTGTGTTCGCATGGGAGCGGTCCGGGAGCTGACCGGGAGAATTCGCCATGGTGCTGACAATGTGACTAGATTGGCGAAGTTGTCACAACGATACCCACGATAGGATTCAATGTTGAATCCGTCACTTACAAGAATCTGAACTTCAACGTCTGGGTACGCATCTCCCCCCTATACCTCTCAACAGTCACGCGCAACCCATTTTCCCCCAGCACCAGCTGCTAAAACATGACCCGCGCATTATCCAGGACCTCGGCGGCCAAACCTCGATTCGCCCCTATTGGCGCTGCTACTACGCCAACACGGCCGCCGTCATCTTCGTCGTCGACTCGACCGACATTGACCGTCTGCAGACGGCTGCCGACGAGCTCGCCGCCATGCTCAACGAGGAGGAGCTCAAGGACGCGGCGCTGCTTGTCTTCGCCAACAAGCAGGACCAGCCCGGCGCCAAGGGCGCGGGCGAAATCTCCGAGGCTCTGCGCCTCGGCGAACTGCGCGACCGCAACTGGAGCATCATGGCGTGCTCGGCCGTCGACGGCAGCGGCGTCAACGAGGGCATGGACTGGCTCGTGGTAAGGCTCCATCTGTTTTCTCATTCCTTGCGTTGGCGGGGTTGCTTTACTGATGTACTGATTTTTTTCGCTTTCCGCAGCAAACCGTCTCGCAAGAATAATGCAACGCGCGAAACATGCCACCCGTTGTAGGGTGACACTTTGCGGGTTTCAACGAATACGTGTACAATAAAGGAAACACGAAAAAAATAGGCATTTAAAGTGAATTAGTAGTTACGTCGCATCTGGGTAGACGGCGCAATATCTTTCGGAGGAAGGGGTCGATGAGAAGAATAGTATGCTTCTTATGAAAGTTTGGTTGCTTGAGCAGGCAACAGTCGAGTAAAAGTGGCATGCTGCCATCTTGCAACATGTTTTCTCGAAGCAGAAGCATAGAAGATGAATGAGATTATGGTAGAAGACAGGCGTGGTCTCTTCTATCAGAACAAGACTGTGCAAGACGAAAGAGAAGGGGGGCCTTGTACTGACTGTCCTGAACGTGAGGTGGAAAGGGCAGTAAGTGGTGGCCTGGCACTTGGATTTTTAAACACGAATGAAGCCACAACAAGCTCCTTTTCTTTTCCCTTTGCAGCCTTGATGTGCCGAGTTCGCTCACAAAGTCAGTTCATGCTTCGCAAGCATGTTCAGCGCAAGAAAACTGCTTTCTTTCGTGATCTGCTTCTTGGTGTAGGGTACGTGTTACAGAGTCTGGAGATGCGCGACCCTGGATTAGCGATGTCGTCTTATTTATATCCTTGCCTGTCATGTGTTGACTGCCTTGAGAACCACATCTTCTGGCCGTTATTTCTCAACTTGGACATCCGAATGGACAACGTGTTGGAGACGGCTTCTGCTCCAGCATCACGGGCCGCATGAGAAACGCCTTCTCGTGGGGAAGAGACGTGCGTAACTGACTCTTCCCCCCAAAAACGAATCCTTCTGGAAGAGAAAAACAATTCACCTGCAAAGTCCGGCAGCAGTGGCGAAACTTGGTTTCGTATTGATCAACTATTTAAAGGGCTAGCCAAGGAGAGGTTTACATAGGTATCCAAAAAAAGAAGAAGAAAAGGGCGGCATCCCAAAAGGTAACAAAAAAAAAAGACTACAAGTCCAACAGGGATCCCTGAAAACACTCGTTAAGTCAGGCTGCCTTCCTTTTCCTTGATTCTTTCTTTTTTTTCTCTTTGGTGCGGGTGGTAAAGAACCCGGCACTGCACTACAGTGGCCACTATCCCGTTCGCCTCACCACCGGGGTTGAAGCTACTAGCCAAGAACAGCGGCTTGCTTGTGCAGACATCCTGATGAGCGCGTGATCTAGGACGATACACCGCTGCCACCCGCTTTTGTGATTATAGTATATCCAGCATCTCACATTTTATGAATTGCGAGTATCCCTGCGACAGAGGCACCAGACTGGGTCAAGTCTGGCCCAGGGAGGTGCGGTGCAAGGTGCATAGCAGCTTGCCACCACACTGTAACCACCTCTGTTGCCAATCCACCTGGATCATGATGCGACCGGGCCGCAACACATCCATCTGTAGGGAGATGTCCCACAGTTGCCTCGTGCACCATCACTAAAGCGCCTAAGGGCAGCCAAAGCTGATACAAGAGACTGTGAGAGCAACAGTACTAAGCTCTGCGCAGCATAGCTCAGATACTGTTGCTTACACTTGCACAAACTCATACATCCTGATGATGAGGGTGCGTGATTCCGTCGACATCCAGTGCCTTTATGCGCGGAGATGCTCCAGTCATCTCGGCGTGATTACGGATCATGGCTTCAGCGACGGCCAGATTGTTGAGTGGGGGCGAGAACCAGTCTCTCCAACCCAAGCAACAGCGTTGAATCGATATGTCGTTGGTCAACTTCCAAATGCAATGGTTTTGATGCAGCATTCGTCAAAGTTGTTGCGTATTCGATTCGTAACTTCGTGGTCGTCATAATTCGTGAATAAACAGGTGAAGCAAGAGACGGTTGGTGGCTAGCACGCGGGGTATCGTTGACGTCTCAAGCCCATCCTGTGATGCAGGAAAGGAATGATCCGTGACGGAAATAAAAAAGAAAAGAAGTAGAAGAAGTGAAGAAGAGTTCGTCTCGGGCCTAGCCGAAATCTGCGCATTGCTGCATATCCCTCTTATCTTTAACCCAAAAATGTCGTAACAAAAGAATGGAGAATGATGAACAGAAAGAGAAAAGGAAAAAGGAGAAGCCGTTGGAGATAGCCCTGTCACCTTGTAGGAGCATCCTATGCCCGTCCGGAGCCAGCCATTGCGTGAATGAAGAAATACACGGCCGATCTAGCGGCGCAAAGTATCCGAATGGTTGCCCCGATTAATATAAAAACAGTTGCGCCAGCCCTTGAAACAAGACAGGAAACAAACGCTCGCTATTGCGTATGAAATGGAAAGCCGATAGAGCTTGTAGCCGATTAAAGGAGCCGCCGATTGGCCAAAGTGGATATTGGGAAACTCCAAGCCCGATGCAGAGAGGAATGAGTAGAAAACGCCAGGGTATGAGTAATGCCAGTCTATGTCGCTGAGCAGTCTTGCAGTGCGGAGATTTTTGTGACTTCTCTCCAGGAGAAGACGAGAACGCGAAAGGGGCAAGAATTAGGACGGCCCTGCGGGAGCCAGAGTGCCTACGTGTGACTGAGGGGGTTGAGGTAGTCACATAATGGGAGTGCTGAAGTCCTGGAAGCGTTGCCAGTCAAACACATTTCCCATGTAGACATTCATGCCGCACTGGTTGGGCGCGTACATGCTGGGCAGCGGCACAGTAGACATGGGGGCAGTCAACTGAGGCCCGCCGAAGAAGTAGGCGTTGGTGACCTGGGGTTGGCTAAAGTCCACGGGAGGAGAGGGAACTTGAGGTTGACTGAAGTCCATGGGAGGAGAAGGTGCATGGACTTGTTGCTGCATGTGCATGTTGTGCCAGACTGGGGTGGTGGCTTCAACAGACGAGGCGACACTGGGACTCGAAGGAAAGACACCCCAGGCATCGACAGGAGGAGGCATGGAAACGGCTGAGGCCCAAATGTGGTTCATGGGAGAGCTGGGTAGAAGAGGAGGCTGGCGAACCATTTCGACGAGGCGGGGAGGGGGAGGAATAAGAGGCTTCATGAGGTTCATGAGATTATTCCTGACCTCTTCGCTCTTGCCGCAGAGAAGCTCGCCGGCGCCATCTTCTTCGAGACCCTCGAGGGCAGTGACGTGGGTGCGAAAGACGAATTTGTTGATGGCTTGGACGAAGTCGTCGTGCAGTTTCTTGCACTGCAGCTCCTTTGCAGACCAGTCGGACGAGTTTGCCTTGGCATCGACACAGTGAATCTCCTTGTGGAACTCGACGAGGGCGTCGATGGTGTCAGTGGTGAGCTTGTAGGCGACCTCATTGCGAAGGACCATGTCGACGTGGACAATGTAGGCCTCGATGTGGATGAGCTGGTGGCTGAAGAGGTTCTCGGCGTAGTCGGTGGGCATGTCGGCTTCGGGAAGCTTGGGGAGCATGACAGAGGCCAGAGTCCAGATGGCGTTTTTGTTGGCGAGGGTCTCGGCGAGGCATCTCTGGTGCTGGGCGACCGAGTTGAGAGGGCGCTTAACACGGTTGATGCGCTTGAGTGTCAGGGTGAGCCAGGGCTCGACCTTGGAACCCAAGACGACGTTGACGGAGGCTGCTCTGGGGGCAAATGCGGCGGCGGAGGCTGGTAGTAATTGGACGGGCATGTTGACGGCTGTGAGGTCTGTCTGGTGAGGCGGGGGTGAGGTATATTGGCGGGGGGTATTGGACGGGAGGGGCGAGGAGGCACAGGGTGTTACGGCTGGTCGTCGGGAGGGCGGAATAGAAGAATATATTAAAAACGGGATGGGAAAAAAGATAAAAAAAAGAAGGATGAAGCGACAAATGATGCTTAGCAGGGAATAAGGATTGGCGAGGATGGATCGCCTGCTGAGCTTGCCGCAAACCGCGAGGGGAAGAGACGGTTTAAGAAAGAAGTGAACGTCGGACGAGGCGAGAGTCGTGAAGAGCAAAGAAGAAAGGGAAAAGTGGCGGAGGGCAGTGGTGGGGAGATATACTTGCAGGTGTCCTCACTGTCCTTACTGGGTAGGAAGCTAACGAAGTACCTAAGTTGCTAAGGTAGTGGACAAAGTGGGCGTGGGCGTGAGCGTGGGCAGTGGCAGTGGCTGATGACGGTACGGGTCGCGGCCGACGGTACAGTGGGTTCAGGCTCTGTAGAGCGGAGGGTATGGAAGCTGCAGCAAAGAGGATAGCACAACAGGAATACAAAAATAAAAAAAGGTTGATGCATTGCGGACCCTACCTAGGCCTTGGTATCCTCTGGAGTGGGCACTTTTATTTCCTCCCTCTTTCTTTGCTGGCATTTTTTCCTCGTTTCCCTGGTCTTTACTGCAGACCGCGCCACACACCACCCACGAGATAGCCTGCAGGTGACTGCGCATTAAGGTGAATACCTACCTAGGTAGGTACCTAGTAAGTATTACTGGTCCACTAACTAGCCCAGAAAGGCGCAGGAGAGGGGGGTCGGTCTATTTGGCCTCGGGGTTGGCAGCATGAGCGGGCGGCACTGATGCCAAGGTACGGACACTTTTCTGCTAGATTGCCATTCATCCGCCGAAATGTCCGCCAATTTTCGCACCTCACGACTCATCAATAACCCGCTTTCTGGATTGTCTGCTTGCCTGCTTGTCCGTCGGCCGTGCCCGTTACAGTGAGTGGCCCACGGGGTGTGTGGAACGCCACAGGGTGTGAGCGCCCGCCACACCGAGTACATTTACAGTTAACCCGAGTTACTATTCGTGCTATTGCCAACACAAGGCAGCCAGCAGGTCTGAAACGAACGATGATATAGACAACTACAAGTTTGTGGGAAAAAATTATCGTGTTTGCTCCATAATTAGTGAGTCTGATATTCGTGATCCTAATCTCTAAATCATCAAGAGGCGGCGGCGCCTTTAGTCTAGTGCCCCGCCTTGTCAGCTTCGCCTGCACCTTGACACCTACCGTGCATGTACCTCTAGCCAGCCCTTTATGCATGCTCTGCTGGGTTGGGCTAGTTGATTTGTGAGGTAGCCAAGCAAGCATTCAGACAAGCGAAAAAACGGCCCTTCTTTTTTTTATTTTGATTTCCCCCCGACGGCGCCGTCCGTAACTACCCGCTAGCTTTGTTGCTATTACTAGAAATAGCAAGCTGCATGTACAATAGGATCTGCCTCGCTCAGCGGGCCAGTTTGCCTTGCTGTGGCCGCAAGTCCGCAGGCCCTACCTAGGTAGTTCCCTACCTACCTAAGTAGGTGCCTGCGTATCAGTACCTAGTGCCTGCTGTTGTTAGTGCTTGGCGCACTTTTGCAGGTATCTGCGCCGCTGGTTACATGGCTGCCTTTGTGCTTGACTTGGTGATACGGCAAAGTCCCGATGCACAGAGACGTATTCACCGCGCAAACTGGGTGCCTATCTTGTAGCAGGAACCGGCTCGCCACGCATGCTCAGGCACAAAGTGCTCTGTCAGCAGAATTATGTATGCTTGCTGCCAGCTTCCCACCACCAGGTACGGGCAACTGACACCAGATAGCCTGCGGAGCTGAAGCCTCCACCCCACGGCCCCATCCATCCGCCTCCCTGGTACCGAGCTGCGAGTCCATCCTTCAGCGTCCTCACTCTCGCCTCCTTGGTCTCGGCTTGCCTTGCGCCTGCCTTGTACAGTTACTTGCACCTTCCTGCGATGCTCTTCTAGACCGGCTTTTTAGCTGGCAAACCTAGTCGCCCCGGCCAACAGGCATCACCCACGTTTCTGCCAAACGGCATACGACTGACGATCTCTCTCCATCTACGGAGTTACCAGGCAGAGAATTCCAGGCAGAGAATACCAGGCAGAGAATACCATGCAATAGGAGCAGCTCAATGCTTTGATTGCTCGTCGGGGCTGAAAATTGATGCCCTGCCGACTTGTTGCTTGCGTCGCCAAGTCTTGCTCTCGCAGGCACCCATTATCTTGCCACTTGATGGGCCCATCATCTCATAATCAACATTCCCGTTCCGCTCTGATGCTCTCCCTGCATTCTGGCAACTGACACCTGGCATCAGGGTGGTGACCTTGGTCTGCAGCCCGGTTACAGCAGCCGCTTGCCCATGTGCCTTGCCTGGGCCTCGATGACGGGCCACCACACCACTTGACACCCCACCACTCCACGTCCGGAGCAACAGCACATGCTCGAATATGCCCGGCAGTAGTCAAGCAGCAGAAAACGACAGCTTATTACCATCGATTTATTGATCAACGGCGCTTCATCAAACACGCTACCACCCTTACCACCCGTATATCCTGTTGAGAGCGGCCGCATGGCTTTCGACTCCTTCCGGCTGCAAGTGAAACTGGGTCGCGGATGTCGGAATCATACCGCATATTCAGAATAATGCTACTAACTCGACCTTTTCCCACCATCTACACATTTGCCGACATGCAGACGGACTGCGGATGTCTCGGTAGACATTGCTTCTACACACGCTGTGCAACCCGTCGATGTAAGGGACATTTTACGCCCTGTGACGAATAAGATGAGATATGAGAAGCGAGAATTACTTTTGGAGATGAGCGTGTTTTTTGTCATGCGTGGCGTTTGCAAAGTCCAAGCGGGCGGGCGCGATCCCGAGCTGGAGAAGCTCGGTTGCCAAAGCAGAACCCGAACGAGATGAGCCAAAGTTGGGACGCTTATTATGCAGGCAGGAAACTAGGAACCCCTTGCCGTGATTGGCATTTTGTATGTTCAAGGCGACGAATCGGCGTCTAATATCGCATCTTGCCCCACCAAGGGACCAGCCGTTGTGCTTCTCCTCCATGAGCTTTCACTCGACTGCATTTGAGAGCTTTTTGGTGGTCTGCAGGCGTGTATACGGAGTAGGCTCGCACATGACGGCCTCAGGTTAATTGCGACGCTGACAATTGTCACGTGCCACCTGAGGAGGAGGATCGCGATCTAGAAGCAAGCCTACATATTTGCCCTTGCCACTGTGCCAAGGACCCTCGCAGGACATTGGTATGCATGCCACCCTCCACGCTTATGACAAGTCACGGTCTGAAGCTACGGAATGCGCCGCAGCGCCTGATGCAACAGTTGCTGTGGATACAAGTCGTCGGAACTGTTCTGCAACAACAAGACCTTTACAATGTCTTCACCTGGTTCGGATTTTTACCGAAGCCTGAAGGCTATTTCTCCTGACAATATACAAGAATCGTTGCCATGACTCTGTGTGCCAGTCTGCCAGAGAGCAACCAATATTCCTGACAAAGTAAGCCGTTGAGCTATGACAAGTTTCAATCTTGAGGTCGAGTAACCCCTGTTTTACTCTTTGCGCTCACAGGCCTGGGAGGGTAGACGTAGCGAGGATGTGCGAGCCTGCAGGACGGGAACCTTTCCCAAATTGATGGGTGTTGCCGAAGCTGCCGTGGGGATTCATTTGGCCGCTCGGGACGAGACCAGGCGGGCAATAGCAAGAGTCGCAAGCGGCGGGAAGGAGGCGGGCACTACTGTTATACGGCGGATACCATCTACAGATACAGAGTCTTCGGTTGGTAGATTTGAAGATGCAAGGGCCCTGCCTGTTACAGTCCATCTTACAGCCTGTTTAAGGAAAGGGATTCAAGAAAGGGGAGGCTCTCGCCACCTCAAAAGGGGAGGGTGTATGGACTGCAGGTCATATTAGTCGACTGGTCGTCTTGGTTTGAAGTTGGCGTTGCTGTTAAAACGCACTTACGGCTTCTGATTGGTCAGCGGGTCAAAGAGTTGGTGGAAACCTGGGGGTAACAATGGCCTTTGATTGGGCAAGAGCCTGCCAATCATATGCACAAGGCGAGTCAAGTCGGAATGGCATGAGGGTGTGCGTGTAAATGGGACGATGAAGCACGCGGATGAAGAAAAGGCTATTCAGACGTGGAGACGTGACTTTTTTCATCTTTAATGAAATGAGGAGAAAGGGGTAATGTTGACGAGGTGAGAGGTCTCGGTGTTGCGAAATGATGCCCTATCGAGCAACGCTGCGTCCGCTTAAAGCGGTCGAGCGCAGACCGACTGGGCGGTATGCGAGATGAGGACGGACGCATTGAAACGAGGCAAGAAACGAGACGGAGAGGCCGGAATTTTGACGTCTGCTAGTTGGGGTGTAGATGTATACCGCACCGGCGAGTATGCGTGTGTGTCAATATGTGTAAGCAGAGACGTGTTGCAAAGATATTGCCCGCCTCATGCATACATGGCCTGCTTCTATGGGAAGAGGAGGAAATTCCGGATCTAGTGCTCTTTTCTTCTCTTTTCAAAAAAAAAAAAAAAAAAATTGACACATTGTCGAGAGGGGTGTGGTCGACAAAGGAGCCCATCGCACATACGGACTTCGTCACATGAGCTGGCCAAGAGGGTCATGTGAGTCCACCGAAGCATTCCCTGACGGGGCTGAGTTATTCTTTTCCTTTGTTTGAAAAAAAAAAAAAACATCAGAGTATTCTTCTCCGCAACGTTGTTACTCGATCTTAGACATTTTGTGTGTGTGGAGAGAGATGGAGGACGCGGGAGGCTAAGAAGGGAAAAAAGCGCTGATGTCTAAGCCATATGTTGTTGAAGGTTGGAGGGTTGTGGCCAAACTGACGTGTGCAAAAAAGTATCGGTACATGCATGATTTCCAAGGCCCACATGTCCATTATTTTAGTCTTTGATTCAATTGTCGTCAAATTTTATATCCCTAGATTGTGGTAACAGTTGGCATGTTTTGCTGTCATCGGGCGTGACTAGCGGAGACGATATGTCATCAAACTGGGCAAACACGTTTTTGCAAAGAAAACAAACTACTAAATCCTCCTCTTTTGGTATTCTCCCACTACTTACTTACAAGGGCGTGTGAATACTTTTCGAAAAAGAAAGAGAAATAAGAATAAACATAAATTAATTAAAATGCATGGCTTTTGTTCCTTGCTCCCTGATAAAGAGACGTAAAAACCCGACGATAGAAGCTTGTCCGACGTAAATGCACAAATGGGCCATGCATGCATGCACAGCCACACACTATTGCGTCTCCCGATCACCAGCTGACCTCGTCACACGCATCGCATGAGGCTCTTTTTCTTTAATGCTTGCATTTTTTTTGAGACCTGCGTGCATGTGTCGCCAGACAAGGGTCTTGCCGATCCGTACAATGACGTAGGTTTTTCTTTTTCTCTATTTTTCTCTATACTGGTTTTCTTTACCCACCGCCACTTAGTTGTGCTCGAATGAGCGTATCCTGTGGGGGGGGTTGAGCAAAAGTGTAGTTTAACATACGGTGCGACAAGATAAAGTAGCACAAATAAATAGAACTGAATAGTTATTGAAAAATAAAAAAAAACCCAGCAAACTCCTTGCGCCACAATCTTACAGAACACCCCCGCAAGTTGACGACAGTTGTCATTCTCTGCCTCCAAGGTCCCATATTTACCTTTGTTGTTCCTCTCTTTATCTTTAGAAAAGAAATAAATGCCCAAGCATCTTCAATTCTCGGCATCGCCGCTGTCGATGCCAGCAGTTGTCGTCACCACACAGCACGACCAGGTAAGGGCTGCTGGGGTTGTTGGGTGAGGCTGTGTACTTTTTGTGGCTCGGGCTGCCTCCCCACTCGCAGATTTTGCCTTTTTTTTTAGCCGCGATGCCGTTTCTTTTACCAGGGTTACTCGCCGCCTTTTTTCTTTTACATGTCAAACCCGAGAAAAATAGGCGACGTGTCTATTTTTAAAAAAACTACTCGATTTTGTCCTGGGTGATATTTCTCCGATTGACGCGGCGTGGCGGTCTGCCACAATTTCATTGTTTCTATTCTGGGAAACATGCTAGCTCCACACTTTTTCAAGATCGTTACGATTGAGATGGCCATCCTTGGCGTGAGTCTTTTTTTGATTTTACTCCCATATCAGCTGCCGATATGGTGATTCAACCGAACCACGCAAGTGAATTCAGGAGACCATTTTCCATGACTTGAGACATCGGTGATTCGTCAACATGCTCACTCATACAACTGTCCACATGGCATCAAACGTTTCAAAGCTATCACGTACTCAAATACAATATACAAAATCGCCACTCCGCTGCAAATGCACGCCTTTTTCTTCCCCCAAGACTCACGTCACTCCTATGACATTGTACACTCGACATCTGGTTACCCCACCCCCAACCCTCTGTTATTACGCCGACAGCTCGTCCGCCAGCTGTCGCGAAATGTAGTCTGAGATCGCCAAAATCGTGACCATCGGATTCACGCCGCTCGCGCTGGGAAGCACACTCCCATCCGCGACATACAGATTCTCGCAGCCCCAAACCTTGCCCTTGGGGTCCACGACACCGCCGCTCTTCTTGGCGCTCATGCGGCACGAGCCCATCTGGTGCGCCGACAGGTAGCTAACCTCGCCGCCGGCCTTGCTGCCCACGTCGCGCAGATGCTTGAGCCACTTTGCAAACGTAGGATCCGTGAACTCCGGGTCCGTGCCGTCCTGGTAGTTCTTTTGTGCGACCGCGTCGCCGTCGCGAGCCACGACAAATGGTCGCACGTTGGGAATGGTCGGGTACAATGCCGTCGCGCCCATGACGTACATGAGCTTGGCAATAGCCTCGACGCCGTCTAGGCTGTGCTCGGCATCAAACGACGACACGTCGTAGTCAATGACGGGCACGCCTGTGACGGGATCGGCGATGATTCGCCCCGGGTCGCGGTCGCGTGTAATGGAGATGACGGTGTGCAGTTGCTTCATGCGCGCGACGCAGAGCTTAGAGTCGAAGCCATCCTCGAACGGCTGGATGGCAAAGAGAACATATGGCTATCACAATGTTAGCCCGGGCTATTCGTCCATGCGCGTGAGAGTACGTACCAACATAGCCATGGTCTCAAGCTTGACGCCGTGGCCTTTTTTGTCCAGATTTTGGAACTCCCCATTGTAAGCTGTGATGATGCCGCCCTCCCACTGGGGCTCAAGCTCGTTGAAGTGACCAACGAGGAAGGCAGCAGGGTGCAGGTACAAGTTGCGCCCAACTTGGGGGTTCTACAGCGGGTTAGCATAGTACTACTGGAGACTGAGAAAAAGGAATGAGACTGACCTTGACGCCGCTCTTTTGCAATAGCGTCGGACTCCAGAGCGAGCCGGCCGATAGGAGCACCTTCTTTGCCTTGATCAAAACCTTGCGCTGGCGACGCGTCTCTGGCAAACTGTGCACCGTGCCGTCATCGCTGCGGGCCGTCCACACACCCTCGACACCCGTGGCCGTCACGCCGTCGGCGGCAAAGACGACACGGTCCACCCGGAAGCCTTCAATGAACTCCGCGCCCGCATCGGCCGCGTCAGGGAGGTAGGCGACCGCGGGGCCTCTCTTCTCATTGGCGCTGCAGCCGAGATGACATCGGCCGCAGTAGTGCTCGGCGCCACCCGTATTTTGATCACAGACGTTGCTGTGCCAGCCGAGCTTCTTGGAGCCATGGAGGACGACTTCATTTTGGTGGTTGTGGCGAATGGCAGTCTGGTTGGCCCCGAGGGAAGTCCACACGCGGTCGATGCAGTCATCAAATTCGGACGAGCCAAACAGCGGCAGGCCGGCATTGACCCATTCCTTGCGAACATAGTCCTGCGGCTTCAAGCACACGCTCCAGTTGACGGTACCGCCGCCACCCCACGTCTCGCCAGCGGCGACGGAAATGGCGGAGCTCTTGGAGATGACGAGGCCGTTGTTCTCGTAGATATGCTTGTTGCTGACCTGACTGAGGGGAAAGCTTTCAGGCGCAAAGTGATAGCCCTTATCCGCAACGAGCACGCGATGGCCGGCCTCGGCCAAGTTCTTGGCTGAGACGGCGCCACCGCAGCCGGAGCCGACAATGATAACGTCAGTTTCAATGGTGTGCGTGCTTGTACCATCCGGCACCTGGATAAACTTGAAATCGAAGCCGTCTTTGCGCTCCCAATTTTTGGGCAACGCTTCGAATCCTCCCAAGTCGTTGATGTAGCGGCTCGATGCGCCGAGAGACTTGCGCGTCAGCGCATTCATGGACTTTAGAACGATGCGCAGCGGTAAGAGCCGCGATGATCGCCAGTTTATGAGAATCTGCTGGCGAACGGCAAGAGGTTGCCTTACAAAGGGTGTCCAGCGGCCGGTGAGTAGCAGACTGCCGTAGCGGGTGCTGCGAGGAAGAAAGATTAGCTCAACGTTTGGATGCTAGGTGAGGTCGGGGACACGGGGACTGACTTGAGCAGGCTCATAAACTTGGCGAGCTCCATGCGTAGAGCAGCCGAGGCGATGGAGTGCTGCATCTCGCGGCGAAAGGCGGGCTCGTCGACGACGCGAAAGGCGAGCCACTCGAGAAGCTTTTGCTGGGGCGGCGGGTTGGTCAGGCCAGCGAGGGTCTCGTCGACGGTGGCGTAAAACTTCTTGTCCGGGATGCCGAGCTGGCGCATGGGGTCCTGGACCTTTGTCTGGGGCACGACGGCCGGGACAATGGCCTCGCTTATGGAGAAGAAGGTGGCCCATTCCGCGTCGGTCATGAAGGAGATATCGGGCAGGTCCTTGTCGAGGACGGGCTTGTAACCGTCGGCGTAGACCATGTTGTCGATGGCGGCGGCGGCGGGTGTGTAAATGGTAGAGTCCTCGAGCAGGACTGATTCCGCCATGATTGGGGCTTGTTCGAGAAGAGAGATGGCAGTGTCAGGACGTGGGAGAAGTTGTTGACGTTGAGAATGTGAGAGAAGACGGATGCGGAAAGCCAAGACGGCAAGTAGCCAACAACCAGGCTAAATCGGTGATACACGGGAGACTTTCGTGTTACTTAGACGCACAGGACTGCATCAATTTAAAGCCTGTGGTAGTAGAGCAGAACAGCAAGAACAACCTCGCAATTGAGAATCTGTATCATGAAATAGGAAGAGAGATTTAGGTGAGATCAATGAAAGGAGAGTCTCGAGCAACTCAAAAAGTTGGGGAAGGCGGACGGGACCAAGCAGCCTTGGGCCCTTGGCTTTTGTGGGGGATGGACGGGCCCCATTTGGCGACTTGCGCAACGCTATTTTGCACACCGGAAAGCCTGGGCGGGCCGACCGGTTGCACCTGCTGCCAGAGAGGCCCGTTTGCTGGACGGACCGGCGGGCCAACTCTGCCTTGATAGATTGGAGCGAGCAAACGGCCAGCAAACGCAAGTATCATATAATACAAGCATCAAGTAGTAATAATCTATAATAAAAGGTTCCAATCATTTCACTCTTTTTTATTTTCTTCTCTTTCTTCACTTGTTTCTTTCAGTGTACTTTTTCCGTTCGCGTTCTCAAATTGCATCACATGTCCTTCTGCACAACCACAACCGACAGCCATCCCGCACCTCCAACACACAACTAACTCACATGCGCCGAGGAAGACAAAATGAACTAATTATCCAGACTAGGTTCTCAAAATCAATGAGTGCAAACCATCAGCTCATCTTTGAAAATTCCCAACAGAAAAAGAAGACGTTCGCCACCGCAGTCCCTTTCGATTCTGCACTGAACATGGCCTGAGGAGACCCTGGCCCGCCCTCGGCAACGACGTCAACTTTAACCGCCACAACGAACGGACATGGCGGCGCAACTCGCGGTTTGACACCACACCACACTGCACCACACCGCACACTTCCTGCGGCTCAATGCCGGACATGATTTACACATGATTTACACATGATTTTTCATCATTCCCTGAATCCCATCACGTCCACGTTGGTGGTTAACTTAGTTGTAGAAGCGATCATAGCGAAGAGCAGGGGTTCCCCTCCATCTGTGGCGTATCATCGTTAGCTCGTATCGTCGTGTTTGCAAGTCGTCCTAAGCCGCTCTTTCCCACTAATAAATACATGCATGAAAACAAGTGGCTACTGGAATACTGGGTACAGCTGCAGCTACATGGTTGCTATAACAGATTACCACGATGCAAGACCCAGATATGTAGTGCCCATGTAACTTGACTAACCCTTAGCTACGATTCCTTCTACCCCGCGTTGCCACCGAGAGCCAGGCAGGGTCGTTGACTGAGAGGGGCAAGGGTCTGTGCCATGCCATTCTTCTGCACGGCCACACGCTCGCAAAGTTACAATCATCGAAAAACTAACTTGGTCTTGGTTGCATGAAGAAAGCATCACAGACGGCAACCGAAACTAGTAAAAAAGAAATGAAATGAGAAATGACAAAAAGGTCTGCCGCAGCGAGGACTCGAACCTCGGTTTCCAGTGGTTCGCGGTGTTGTAAACTCCACAAACTAGTGTCCTGACCCCTAGACGACTGTGGCCATTTTTTTGAAGTGGCTACTATTAGACTATATGTAGCCCAGGCAATCTGAGTGTCATCAAGGCTAGTGAATGTTTGCCCGCGATTGTGTATTAGGAGTAGGCTATGCCTGTCTGTTTGTTCCGTCTCGAATTCTTTCTGACTGGTAATATGCCGATGAAAGATTTGTAATTTCAAGCATGACAGTTTGTGATGACACGGGTTGCTATCGACCCTCAATGTGCAGCTGTCGTACATGTACCACCAAACCGAACATGCAGCATCACACGCAAACACTGACACAATACAGAAAGTCTCGTCTTCCTTACAGCCGCCTTACCAGACAGCCATATTTGATTTTAAACCTGCCAGGCTATATACCTCCACAATCGATCAGTCTACAGGTAAAGATCAACAGGCAACGCATATACATGTCGAGTTGTATTTCACTACCAACGCTCTATCCCTACCCCAGCCATGCATTTCTCCTCCTCCTCGATTCATGCGCGTCGTCCTTCACCGACTTGCTTGTGCCATTGCCCTGAGAGCCTCGCACAAAACGCCAAAAGCCAAGACAGTTAAAAAAAAATAAGCAAGTATCCGTAATGCCTCCGTTCCAACAGCAACCGCCACCGAGCAACGCGCTTCGTGCGCACACCATTTGCTCGGTGATGGGCAAATCTGTATAAAATATATATATGTAAAAGAGAAAAAAGAATTCATCCCACTTCCTTGAATGCATTGTTACATCCGTGTGCGGTCGTGTGCATCGCGCAAACAGGACTGGAACCTTGCGCTGGACACGACTGCCCGATCACATTAATCCATCTGGTATCATTTTGGCCGGCGATAATGTACAGATGCGCGTCTTGGCGCGCTCAAACCATCTCCAAATGGCTAGTTGATTTGCCATGGCGAGTGCAATGCTCCAGCATCGCGGGCCATGGTGACGAAGTAATAATGAAACCTGCGCGACAAGGCTAGCTCAGCCGCGAGGCGTTCCTCAGCTCGTGGCGTCGGCAGCAGGCAAGGGGGGACTCGAAGGGTTGGATCCCTTGTTCCTTCTAAAGAAAGGAAAATCCTTCATCCTGAATCTGCTAGTCCTTTTGCGAAGAGACTTGCCTTCTGCCCTACCAATGCTTCCTGAATTAGAAATTGACTCGCTCATGTCTTGCTCTGGCGGGCCATCCCTGCTCTGTGGAGGGTCGCTTTGTGGGCCCGGCGGCGTAACGTTGAACGAGGGCAACCCGACGGTGTGGTCCATTGAGTCGTTGCTAACGATGCTTGTTCCTTGTGTGCTGGGCGACAGGTTGGCCTTTCCTGTAGCGCTGGTGGCTTGAGATGCCCAGTCGCCGGTCAAAGCTCCGGAAACACTGCCATCGGTGGTCTCGCTGCAGCGCTGTCTCGTAGCCAGACTCGTTTTGCCGTCAGCACCGCTGTCATCTCTTGGCCGTACGTGAAAAGGATCGCTATCAGCAAAGTCACGCACAGCATCAAAAGCCGACGAGGTGCCGTTCAAGTGTCTGTAGACATCATCTTCCGATTGAGCGGGGTTGTAGAAATTTCGCACCGTGTTGTGCATGTTTTGCGCAGCGGCTGTAGCATCGGCGCTGCTTTCCTCTGCCGGCTCAAGCTGCTCACTGCTAGAGAGCTCGGCAGCATGAGTCACAGTTGAATCGGAGCCCTCGGTCCGTTGCGACGTTGCGACGACACCTTGTGCGTTCTCGTCACTATCTGCGACAACCCAGCTTCTCGTCTTCGGCGAAAAAGTTCCTTCACGCAGCAATTTTCGTCGCTCAATTTCGTCATTGGCCTGCCTCAACTTTTCATCGTGGACCTTCTGTTCGAAAATTTTCCTGTTGGTTTCCAACTCGTCCACGGCATATATGAGGGAAGGCATGATGTCAGCAACGCCTTGAAACAGAGGGATGGCAAACATGTTCATGAAACCGAGCTGGGCATTCGATAGCGACAGCAAGTCTCTCTTAGGCTCGGCGATGAGCGAAGACTTGATACCGAGCTCACCCTCCATAGATGCTTGCCGCGAAAACTCTTCAACCAAGATGTGCATCCATTTGACAGCGGCATCGTGATGCCTGGCTACGTTGCTGATATCGGCGCACTTGATGATGAGCGAGCAAGCCAAGGCCTTGTGCTCTTCCAGCTGACGGCCGTTCCAACCTTCGGAGCTATTGTTGTCGTGAAGCTTTTCCTGCAAATCACCAAGCTTCTTCATGTAGTCGAAATGAAGGCCCATGTCGGTGGCCAGAATAGAGCTAATCATGAGGGCACGCATGCCTCTATCCTCAAAGGCAGCGGGCCAGTATCTGCGGAGAATTTGTGCATAGGCTGCGCAGTGGAATGATTCAAGCACGGAGCGATCATTGTAGAGCTGGGCGAGTGGGGCATTCAAAGTAGCGAGGAAACCGTTGTTTACGCCGGGATGGCCGACGTCATGGCCAATAGCGGTGATGAGTAAGGTCAAGGCATCAAACGGGGTCAAAAGTGACGCAATGGGTGATTTTGGAACAGGCGTCGTAGGAGCTCGAGGAGGGTAGCTTGCCAAAGCACCCACATTGACAAGAAAGTGAAAGGTTGCTTGGAGTACATCAACGACGTGGCGGAAGTTGTGATATGGTACAAAACTGTTGTAAGCGGTACGACATGCGACAAGAAACTTGACGAGTTGGTCTAATCATTTGGTTAGTTTGTCATTGCCCCTCATTCTGAAACGGCTCAGACGCCTCGACCGTAAGGCTTAGTCCAAGAAAAGCCGTGATGGAAAACTTACCAGCGGGAAGGCACCAACGTTCGAGTTCGGGCATGGAGAGTGCGTGCTGAAACATGAACATGGCGGCAACGAGCAATTCATCGTCAGTAAATGAGTTGGCGCAGAAATGCCACTTGGCGACGGCGGAAGCAATGTCAGCTTGTCGTTGAGTAGAGACGGAGACATAGGCGGGGGCAGTGTTGTCGTCGTCGGGGGCCATGCGACAGATGCCCTTCATGAGGTTGGAGACCATAGCCTCACGCAGGTAGGCAAAAGGCTGCTGATCGGTGACACCGACCCAGGAGCGTTTACGGCCATGAGTAATTTCGAGAAGTTGCTGTTGCTCGCGAGCAGCGTCCCGATGCGCCTTGTAAGCGCAAATCTCGAGTGTAGTGATGCACTTTGAGCTGAGAGGGCTGATGATGACATCAACGGCGCCAAGATCGAGGCACTTTCCGATGAGCGAACGATGAGCCGCGAGAGTATTGAGAGGAACCGGGGAGAGAATGTCGGTGGCACCGTCCGTCATTTGCTCGCGTGTCTGATGCGAAGTTTGCTCGGGGTAGGAGATGACGGGGATGGGAATGACGCGCTTGGCCATGCAACGCAAGTGCGATTCGGTGATGATTTGCTGGAGAAGTTTAAGACCGTAGACTTCCTCATCCGGTGCGCGAACTTGAGAGGACTGAGCGGGCTCGGTTGTGGTAGCTAGAGAAGGCCAGATGGGCGAAGAAGGACGTATTTGCTCATTGTGAGGCGTGTCTATTAATACAATGGTGGGAGGCATGGAACAGACGCTGTCCTCTTTTTGAAGGGTGAGAAGATGTTGAAGACAGGCAGAACCTGTAGAGCACACGTATACTGCCAAGAGGGGTTAGCAAGAAAGCGTTGCGAAAAATGCAATGAGACGGGTAAGGGAGAAAAGGGCAAATCGAGCCGTACCATGGTCAAAAGCATCTAGAAGAGGATTTATGTCGCGCCGAACATGATCGGGAAATTCGTCGTCGGAGTCGTCTCGAGATTGATCGTCGGAAGGAGCGGGAACAGAGCGATTGCAAGCGACGGAGCGATTGACGTAAATGACATGGCAGGCGGTGCTATCCATGGTGGCAACGGGAGGCTACCAGTCTCGCGACCGGAGCACGTCAACCGTTTGGAGGGGGGCGAGGATGCGAATGCGTAGAGACCCCCCTTTGCGGCGCGGTATTGGCAGAGAGCCAGTCGAAGTCGGAGAGAAGAGAGGGTGGAGAGAAGAAGAAATTGTCGAAGGACGTCAATCAGCGAGACAAATCGAGGCAATGCGCGGTCGCGGGTGGAAAACGAGGGCGATGGTGGGCGCGGCGGAAAAATCGCGGAACAGGGGGTGTGATGCGAGAGAAGAGAGCGTGAACGAGGGCAAGAAGCCCGGATTTTCAGTAGCGGGGGTGGAAGTGAACAGTAGGCGACTGAAGCGGGAGATGATGCGAGCGAGCGTGTGCGTGAACGGTAGACGAGTTGGTTGGTCAAGGCTGAGTTTGCTTTTCGACAAGGGCAACGACTCGGCTTGGGGTGGCTTGGTTTGGTTTGGATGGGGACTGTACCGGCAGCGTGGTAGATGTTGGCGACAAGGCTGTGCGATGGAAAGCCAAGGGCGAAACCCGAGAGGCAGACGGGTAATTTTCTTTTCTGTCCCTCTATTCCAGTTCCTACTTTTGATTCTGCGACGCGGCAACTGTGGCGTGCTTCCTGGGGTGGGAAGAAGCTGGATCGACGAGGCAGGGCACGGCGACACGAAAAGAGCGAGAGAGGAGCCGTTGAGAAAAACGATTTGGCGTCTCAGCGCAAAAGGGCGTGAAAAGGTGGAGAAGGAGCGCAAAGGCGAGAGCCATAAAGTGGATTTTGGGGGGCGATAGAAAAAAAGAAAAGGGCAGAGAAGCCGGGAGCGGTCGAGTCAGATATGAGGGTTTCCTGTGGTGTGGAAAGTCTAAGCAGGCACGGCAGGGTCGGGGACGCCGCGCGGACTGGTTAGCGCATTGGGTGGACGATGGGAGCGGCGAGGACGAGGCGCGAAATGTGGTGGTGCAGTAGTGGTGGCGGTGGTGATTGTGGTGGTGGTGGTAAGGTGGTTGAGGGTGGCGATTAGTTAGACGTGGCGAATTATCATCGGTATTGGCAGCTGGGGAAGGAGGTGGTGAGCTTATGGGTCAGGATCGTATCATAGCGACGATGATGGACAAACAAAGAGAAATGATGAGATGGAGAGAGAGACAGATGATTGTGATGATGGTGATGATGGCAAACGGCGGGCAGCCGGCCTGGCTGGGGAGGAGGGAGGGCGGGGGTGGGCTAGGCTAGGTACGAGGAAGACTTTATCGTACGGCAGTGATTAGGTAGTTAGGTATAGGGTTAATTTAGGTAGCGGTTGCAACCTCTATTTACATTTGTTGTTTGGATATTAGATATTAATTGATGTGTTAAGTGATGTGCAGGTTGTTGGGCGCAACATCTGCCATGAGGGCCATGAGGCCTGTGCAGGCGGGAGCTGCGAGCATGTGGCCAGGTGGCCAGGTGGCTGATTGCCAAAGTGGGCAGGCAACCTAGACACAAGACAGAAACGAAGCATGCCAAAAGAGCGACAAGAGTGCATGAAAAGACCGAGAAGAAGAAGAACCTAGGGAAAGGGAAAAGGGAACAAAAACCCCAGGCCAAAAGGGTTGCAGGTGCATGCAGGTGGCTTACAGGGAAGGGCAAGGAGAAGGGGGGCAAATGGCAATGAGCCCACTGAGCCAAGAGTGTACAGAACGAGGTACAGAAGGATTGGAAGGTTGGAAGCTCACACGGAAGCGTTACAGAAGCATCAGAAGCCCAGGAGCGTTCTTTTTTGGTGGGCTGACGCTGGAATTCGGCGTCCAATCAGTGGGCAGCCCCAAGGGGGGGGGGGGAGCGCCACAGGTAAAGGGAGAGAGGGGGGGAGGGGCTGAAGGGGGGCTTGATCTGCTTCTCGACTCAAATGATGCGGGCATTGCCACTCGATAAAGCATCGATGCATTCATGTCGCTAAAGATTGACAAAAAAAGATTAGGAGAGAAAATTTGAGAAGAAGACCCCTTTTGCCGGACGGGATATCTATTGTCAACATCAAAATCAATACACAAAAGGAAATCTGGAACAGTGGCGGGATATTGAAGCAAACAATCCGTTTAAGTGTGGCGCTGTCATTGGGAGCGTCATTAATCAGCGGTGGTTGAGGCCCAGCGACCAGCGAGCCCCGAACAGTGACACAAGAGATCCACCCAATTCACTAAAAAGCAACCTGCCAACTGCCAGTTGCTTAATAACTGCTCAAGCGGGGAAAAGAAACACGGCTCGACGGCCAACGACCACACCCTACTGGTACGCAAATACCACAACAACCACACCTGACGCATCACGCATCACGCATCAGAGCGGAGAATCAAATGACAATGGACACCGAATGGAAGCCTTCTCCAGTTCTTCTTTTTCTTCCATCGGGCTATCGCCTGCCTGCATGAAAAAAAAAAACACAAGCGCCCCCTACCTAACTAGTCCTACCTTAGTCTTTTACCACGCCCGTGTACCAAATGTTCTAGCCTTTTTCCCCCCCCGCCGGCAGAACCAAAACCCTGAGACGCCCATCGCTTTTTTTAGCGCCCGTCCCCCTCCCCCCTGTCCTCTCCTATTCAGGGATCAGAACCCGGGCACTTGGCTCGCAGTTATCCCTTAGCACCCTATCCAGACGAGGGAAAGATGAGCATTCGAAAAAAAAAAAAGTGATCTATCATGACGGGAACAAGAAATAAAAACGGACAAAATTGTCTCTAAGAATGGCATGGGACACAAACCTCATGCACTGCTACATGCACGCAGCACAGTGCATTATCCGAGCACACAACTCCTGCGACATGCAGCTGCCGATTTACATGTTGCATTTCTCGAAAACGTACCGTACCATGTGCCGTCCGCAGAATAGTTAGAGGTACTCATGTAACACAAGGAAAATCAGGCAAAAAAAAAAAGAAAACAAGATCAGGCTGATCAGTCTCACAACGCATCATCACCACACACAATTCGTATTGCATTGCTTTCCGTGACAGCTCGCCTAATGCTCCCCTCTCAAGGCCTGGTTTGGCCTTGACCTCCGCAAGGTTGCAGTCGCTTCCCGATCCGTACCTAAAACCACGAATTCCAAAAACCACAAAAGCGCCCCCCCGTCCTACATGGGAGCCCGACTGCCCGGGTCGAGGGCGCCCACCCGCTCCGATGGCATGTTGTGCGAAAACTCAACCCGTCTCGGGTAGGATGGATGTCCCAGTAATCTGCCACAACATGCCCTTGGCAGTATTTAAATCGGGTTGACCGATATAGTTAGATGCACACACATCTTCACATCTTTTTTTCGATCTGTTTAACCTTTCTTTTTTAATGTATAATGTCTAGCCTAACCACTCGAAAACCAGCAATATGCCGACAACCCCCCCCCCCCCCCGGTCTCCTCGGCATTTTGCCATTCCATCACCCCATAGGTATCCTTGTCTAGAAGCCTTCTAGAAACCGCACTAAGAGACTAACAGAGGGGCCCGTGACCCTGAACATTGGGTAAACTGGGTAATATGTTTTGTATTCTAGCAAGTAGCTGTCAGGGTTACAGCCTGATGACTAGGGTTGATTAGTAACCGAAATGCTTTGTATCAATCTGCATAAATGATCTTTAATAGTGAGGTTACATGATACTTGTTTTATAGCTATACTATCTTGTGGTATTAAGAACCTACAAACAGTTCTTTTATATTGTTGTATTCCTAGTGGGTGCCTTTTCTGAGCCAGGGCTATTAGCGTCAAGAATGACCCAGCAGGGAGAATACTTTCGCGCTTTTGACTGTGTTATTAGTTATTAGGTGGAGAGTTTCATTATCAGCTACCTCCGAACCAAACCATCCCGACCCATTGTCAAAGATACCTTTCCTGGAAATCCATGCCAAGAAAGACGCTACAGTATATCAGTTCTTTCCCGAGCTAACATGAAAGAGGGAGGGGAAACGGAGAACTGCATTCGGCAAACGCGCATAACTGCCATCTGCCGATCCCTTCTATCGTTTCTTTCCATCACACATTCCAACCAAGTTCCGGCCTCTTCGGCTCAATCTGCCACCAGATCTTTCGTCCTTGTCCTTTTCAAACTTCGCGCGCGCCTTCAGTGGATACGAAATCGTCACCATTAAGATCAGCACTCGTTTCACCCGTGCAGCCAGCTACATAATCAACTTGCCAGTTCAATTCCAGTCAACACTCCATTGCGCCCCAACAACCACAGAGCATCTGCATTCAAGTCACGCCACTTGTTGATAGTTCATTTGTGTGTAATCTATTTCTTTCTGCTTTTGCTTCGCATTATTGCGAAGCTGTAAAAAAAGCGTCCCTTGTACCCTCCAGTATCCATGCTATAAATAAATGTCTTGTGTAGATAAAAAAAAACGACCACTGCTGGTTCCGTCGGGAAACGGCTGACATGCCGATGCAGTCGTCTGGCATAATTCTCGTTTGCATCATAACGAGCCTCGTTTCAGAACTCATCTCCTCTCCATCTACTCCGTCTTGGGATTCTCTACATGAATCTCCGTCACCTCATCCTCTCCGCTGCTCTCCCTTTCTCCCTCGACAATCGCCACCGCGTCCCCTCCTGCACCACCCATCACAATGTCTGCTGCGTGGATGCCTTGTGCGTTGCCATCATCTTCCGACGAGTCAAACTGGGCCACGTCGCTGGCCGCGCCCGTTGACTGCTCGGCTTCGGCATCAAGGTCCCCAAAGCTCCAGGTCTGTGCAAGAAGTGATTCGCCGCGGACTGTGCTCAACTTGCTGGGCCCCGATTCAGGCTCTGTGCTTGCCCGTCTGCCCCCCAGCGTGCGACCTCCGTACGCCGGCAGCTCTTCGTCTGCCTGGCCGCTGGTGTCGTCATCACCTCCGCTTTCCTCTTCCGTCGTGTCCTTTTCGTACTTGTCCAAAATGGATGCGAATCTAGGCCCACCCAGGTGGCTAGACGCACGACGCTTGTAAAAGAGCAAATACGCGGCGCTGGTAATAATAGACTGGGTGTTCGACACAACGCTGACGGAAGAGTCATTGTAGTTGTACCACTTGCCGTCCACAAAGTTTTTGGCGTATGCAGTGTAGTGACCGCCACCAAGTCCACCGTAATGGTTATCAACCGCGATTAAGTCGTACACTTCCGACTTGCCATCTTCCTTCTCAACGACGCGAGCCGTCAAATCGAGCTCCTCAATCGGAAAGTCAACAAGCACATCCAACTTATCTCGTCGCCACCCACTGCTGCTAAATCGCTTCAGGTGAGTGACGAGGTAGTTTGGTGTCTTCCACAGATCAAACTTTTTACTAGCGCGCCGATGTTCTTTGCAACGTGGGCAGTACCACATGTCATGCTCCGAGAGAATCTCGGCTCGCTCAAATTCGTCTAGACATTCGTCCAGAGTGATACCCTTCGACTTGCGGTTTTGACGGCGGCGCTGGTTGGCCTTGATGACGGGATCCTGGACCGTTTCCAGGTTTAGAAAAGTTCGAGTGCCGTCGGCCGCATTTCCTCTGCCGTTTCCACCAAACACCATTTCCCAAGCGTCGTCGTTCCAATCGACCGCGATACCCTCGTGCAGGCGGATAAGTGGCCCCCCATCGGCAACGGTCGGGGGTATTGGCTGGGGGTTCACCTGCGGGAGACCATTCGCCTTACTGGTTCGAATCTGCTTGTCTCGTCGCTTGCTGCCGCGTTTGCCAGAGAATTTAGAACCTCTGAACTTCTTTCGGCCGCCAGTTCTCGAATTGCGGCCGCTACGGTCGAAGCGACGAGGGAGATCTTCCTCGCTCGACTCTTCGGCCATACGGGTCCTGATAGACTCTTCCTTGGATTCTTCTTCGTGGCTACTTGCGTCTTTCTCCTCTTCGTTTTCATTCTCATTCTCATTATCGTTCTCAGAGCCGTCAGCATTCGAACTCTCGGGGGTGGTGCTTTCCTCATCCTTGTCTGATGTTTGTGGTATGCGGTCTGCGAGACTAGGCAGTGTTCTGTTATTATCAGTAGATTGCCAACCTGTGGGAATGGCGCCATCACTGGAACTGGCGAAATATTTCAGCTCGAACAGGTTCTGCAGTGAAGGGCTGAGCCGTGTCGAGGCATCCATGAATTTGGGTCGCGTCTTATTGAAACGCTTGAGTAGAGTTGGTTGCCCTGTCGGCACAGCGCCAGCGTTCTTCATTGTAACATCAACCATGTCGTCTTCGCCCTCGACTGACTTTGCAGCCACCTTGCCCTCGCCAGAAGAATCGGCGTCTGACGTGGCCACCATGTCCGTGTCAGCGCCATCAACTTCGTCATTGTTGGTCAGTTTGCTCCATGTGGAATATGTAGCAATCTTTTCAAGAATTTTGCGTTGAATAATGTCATAGCTAGATGCCTCCTCCCTGGTCACAGAGATGAAGTGAGGGGGCGAAATTCCTTCTGGACGACCATAAATGCTGGGCCGACGATGTATAACGGTAACAACCAACCTCTCCGTGAGGGAATCGTCAAGATCTTCGGGTTGCGAATTAATGTCCAACAGTGAGCGATATTTCTGCGGCTGGGCCTTTAATGGCCAATTGGTGGGCACGAACTCTAGCTCGTGGAATGTCGACACGTCGGACTGCGTAATCTCCTCAGAGACGTCGTGGGTGTTATCGTAAATTTTAAAGAACCTATCCTTGAACTCCTCTGCACCCATCATTCGTTCAACCGGTACGCCAGTGCGGATGGAAAGATATGCCTTCAACGCTTCGATGGAGCTATGCTTAGGCAGCTCGACGTCAATATTAACGGGCACATCGTTCAAAGGGAAGAACTTGACAGTCGTGCTCCACACAGTCTCTAACGGAAGAGGAAGCGGCAAGGTGTTGAAAGGATCAAACGTGATGCTGATCTTGTCACACTCGGGACACTTGAGCGTCGATTTGTACATTCCGGTGAACAGGTCGGCAATGACCGAATCGTCTCTTTGTCTCGTGATATCCCAGACCTTGGCAGCCAATTCGCGAATCGCTTCAGGGTCGTTTATCATCTCGTCGGTAGAATCAGGCTTTTCGATATAAGGCTTGTTCCCGACCCGACTCAGATCCTCCTGAAGAGCATCTAGCAAGAATCCAAGGAATTCTTGCGAGTCTTGTTGGCCCCAACCAGAGAAGGTGCTTCGGCACCTGCCGACAGTGCTCTTGAAGTCTCGTGGACTAACAGAGCCACGGCCTTCTCGGTAAATGTCGTGTAGGAGACCGCCATAGGCCATGGCCATTTTACCGTTGTAACCTAGTAGGTTGGTCTTGTTAATCTCGTCCAAATACGCGTCAGTGATGAAGAATTTGGTCAATTCTTCGACACTCCGAAAACACTGCAGCGCCGAATTCATGTAGCAAGTGTTGCCTAGGTTCTGCAGACCAACAACGCCAACACTACGGCCAAGCTTCTTCTTCCTGCCTGCCCGGCCTCTGGTCATGATGCCCTCTGGACCCGGGCTACTTCTAGCGCTGTTCGGTTTCGACGACAGTGCAGAGCGATTAGGCACACCCTTCTGGAACTTTGTCTGCTGGCCTTTGTATGTGCTCACTGACAACTTATTGTCAATCAATTCGTCCAATACCAACGTCGCATCTGTGACAAGGTTCCTCATATGTAGTTGAACGGTACTGTTGTATTTGCCGTCTGTTTGATCACGTATCTGGGATAACTGCTCCCGGTAGTTACGAGACTCTGCAAAAGTGGGCAAGTCAATCAGCAAATTTGGCCAAAAACCATCGGAATTGTACGTTTCGCGACCGGGAGAATCTGGCGGTGTCAATGCCGATCCCATTTCCTGAGTAGCTGGGATAGCGGTAGGAGCGGGGTGCCGGACTTGATGAAGGAGAACCTTGCGGTCAAGAGGAATGCCAGCCCAGGTTTTGATATCTTTCAAAAATGCCTGAAGATTTGCACCTCGACTTCTGGGGGCGACAATTGCGGGAGGGTTATTGGCCTTGAGAGCCTGCTCAATGGGCAATGGGCTGAGCTCAGACCAGAGGCGGTGAACGCGGAAAATCGGGGGGTGAAATTCGTAAAGAATGTTGTCCTCGGGACCGTCAGCCGAGTTTATAGCAGAGCGAAGAATGGGCTCTTGTCCTTCCGCGAGGCCATACCACTCCACGACGAGTTTCCAGGCATCCTCTGGGAAGAGAACAAAAGTTTCCTGGTCGGCACCGGGTTTAAGGCGGGTAAAAGAAGCCCCTGAAGGGTCCTTGATGACTTGGTCGATGATATCCGAGTTGTCGACTGGGCCGAGCTTCATATTCTCGTGCTCCTTCTTGGCCTTGGTTGGTCCTTGCAACGAGCGTGCTTGATCGACCCATGCTCTAGAGACAAGATAGGCCTTGTTGCCTTCTTGAATGGGTGCATCCTCAAAAGCTTTGAGGAGTGTCTCAATAATTTTAACCTGCTCAGCAAGAGGAGGAAGGTCTTTTTGCAATCGAGGTTAGCCAAAATGTACTGCACCCGGGTCACGCCACACAATGTGGTTTGCAAGCTTACTCTGTGCTGGGCCATCAACACCGTCTTGGGGGTCGACGCTCATGGCCCGCGGGGCATCCGTCGAGTCAGCCGCGGTGGCGGATAACGAAGCATCCATGTTAACGTCTTCGCCATTGCAGGAGGCGGCGGCGTCGTTTTCGGGATCCATGCTGGAGGCACGACGCTTGAGCGGGGAGGAGGAGCGGTGGGGCAACTCAGCGTCACCATTCATGATAGCCCTTCTGGACACTCGAAAGGGGGACTGGCTTCTGGGCAGCGAGGGCACCCGCGCAGAACCAGTCTCGTCAATCGCCCGTTCGCCGTCGAGGGACAGGTCAGCATAGGCCGACGCACAGGTGGACGAGGCAGCCGAGGAGGCGTACTCGGGGAGCGACGTCGGAGCACGGCCGTTGTTGTTGGTAGCGCCGCCGTTGTTGGTGCTGCTGTTGGTGGCGGCGGCGACAACGGGCAGGAGGCGGCCAGGAAGGCTCGAGGCCGGCTGTAGCGAGTCAGATCGCAGATAGACGGGGTTACTCCCGCGGTGGACGCTACGGTCGTCGTCTATCGACGTGGCGGTGGTGAAGGAGTAGGCGACGTCGTCGTGGTGTTCGTCGGCAGGCTCGCAGGAGGGTATGGCGATGTCGGGGGAAGGCGAGCAGTCGGGCTGCTGCGGCCGAGTCGAGGACGGTCTGGCGGCGAGCTTTCTCTTCTTTGAGGAAGACGTTTTGAAGGTGAGCTGCGTGATGGGCAGCTCGGGTTATTAATCAACAAGTGGCAGTGGTGTTGCGTTGACGACGGCGGTGATGCAGAGTGCAGGAACGAGGCAACAAGCGTGCATGAAGAAGAGCCTAGTGTCGTGACGTAGGTTTTCTTCTTAATTTTGCTCCAAAACCCCGAAAACGATGATGACCCTCTTCTTGATTATTGTCAATTTTTTTCTGCCAAAAAAAAAAAAAGAGAGAACTCTGACCAGGGCTTCAAATATCGGGGCCAGTGGAGGGAGACGAAGCACCTGGAGTGGGTCTTATAAAGGGCTCCTCGGAAAGGCTGTGGTGGGGAGGCTGCCAGGGGGGGACACCTGCACTTACTTATTCACCATAATACCTAGATTAGGGGAAGACGGAAAGAGCTGGCCCGCGAGAGTTCCCTAGTAACACGCATCATCTCTCCATCATGGATACTGAGTGTTTCTTTCCCCCGTCTTTGTCCATTCTTTAAATAGGGACTTTTGAATCACAAGTTGGCCCATAGCCGATTGGTAGAGCAGGGCGTCCCGTACTGTAATCTGATTACGCGCTGGCCTTGAAATTACCCGGTGCCACGGAATGTGTCATAATAGACAAGCTGTCCCGTCTCAGGCGGCATGCCAAACACCATTTCCCTGCCTCTTGCTATGCTCATCTATTGAACTATGTTGCCATGCACGCTGCGCAACATCTAGCCTCATCGTAGGGGAGGGGGCGCCGGCCGTTACCTGCTGGCATAATGGCATTACAGGTGGTGTCATCTACCAAGACCCTCACCAGCAACGGGCGCATCGTTTCAGCGTCGATCCTCATCGACAAAACCATGTCCAGGTTTGTATTAATGCTATATCGAGACGTCTAATCCGTAGTGCCCATCTTAATCCTACCTCAGCACTCGAAAGTAGCCCAGTTGCCCAGCACGATTATTGACACCGGTGGGCCAGCAAAGGCAGTAGTACGGATACCCTGCCTATAATCATATCGCAACCTACAAGTACCTTGCTCTTTTGAGTTTATCCCCGCCACTGCTGGCAAACAAATGCCCCATCAAATACGCCATCATCACTTGTGGCTCACATCGCAACGAAAGTGTCTCACTGCAGCAATTGCCAAAAATGCATCAATCCATCATGTCTACATACATAGTACCGACAAAGTCACAAGGAATTTCTCATTCATTTCCCTCCACAATGTCCGTGTGGAAATTCGTAATCATCAGTTCTATATGTGATCGTATCATCATGGCCGCCGCCCCACCACGATACTTCCCCTTCTAAAGGCGTCCTGTCTGTGACGTCTTTCGCTTCTCCCTCATCACCGTCATAGCTTCGAGTCAATGTCCTCGAATTCGCTTAGCTGCTTCACTGGGCGCGCGCCTGAGCTTGCCAGCAGACCCGACTTGTACAAACGAACATCCTTAATCTCTTCTGCAGTGTCGACGGCGCACTCTCTGCCATTGGCCACCGCCTCGGCATCGTCCGCGGGATGCGCCTTCTGCACCAGGCCAAGCTCTTTGATCGACGCAATGATGCTATCCAAGTCTGCATCGGACGGGTTGTGCTTGGCTCGCAAATGCGCCTTGACCAGATCTAGGCTCTTGCGGTGCTCCTCTGGCACATCCGGAAAGCCGGCTTGGTTGAGTGCATTCACAACCTTGTTATCGCGCTCAACAGCGCCCCGCGCGTGTAAGTGTACCGAGATGCGGGCACGACTTGTCGAAGAAGGGTGAAGGTGCTTGTTGTAAAACTCAATCATTTCTGCCTTGGTGACGAGCTTTACCTCTGCGGCATCTAATTGAGCTGTGCGTAGTTGATTAGCCTAAATTCCAACATGGCAACCTTCATGAACACTTACATTGCTCAAAGTCGTAGTACTCCTTTGAGATTTGACTCCAGTGCCGAGCCGACTCCTGGTCCAGGTTTCGAAGTTTCTCTAGCCTCTTGTTGATCAAACTCCTCTTGTGGCTCTCAAATTCGGAGTCGGGCATCGTATCCAAAGTCAGACCGAACTGGATCAAAAAGGCCTCTACACGGCGATCCAGATACTCCGGCTCTCTTTCTGACTGAATTAAAAAACGTAACCCACAAGTCGTCGCAAAACTGCGCATGCCAGCAAACACGATATATCCAAGCTGCTCCTTGGTACGTAACTGATCGAAGGCAGGTTCGTGCATCAGTTGGTCGGCGAGCAACACTCTTGCGCGAGTCCTGCGATCAGCACGGTCCCCAATGGAGAAAGTAGTCTCGATACAGTGGTTGACATTAGCCGGGTCCTTCAACGTCTTGTTGTAGACGAGATTGGAGCCAGGTGGGATGATGAGTGATCGAATAATGGGCCACTGGTTGGGTGGCAGTATTCTTGATCTGAAAGAAGACGTCAAAAGATCAGTTGCTTTGATCGCATCCCCTCGGTACATGTTGCCATGAACATAAACCTCAATGTACATTTGAGCAAGCATCTGCCGCTGGAAGCTACGCACGTCATCAATGGTGATGTCCGGGAGTTCGGCAGCTAGCTCTTCAACGACGTAGTCACTCTCGGCGTGAAGCCAAGTCATATAGTCACCTACTTGCTGGTAGGATGATAGGAGTTGCCAATTGTCGTAACCGCGGGTTAGCCGCTCCTTTACGATATCAAAGCGATCCGCCTTGATCTCAATGTCTCGCATTGTTACCGCAGCCTGCTCCAGCAACACAGGAAGCTTATCATTATAACCCGAGACATCGAGGAATAGCCCACGCGAATCGAGTGATACATTGTACTGCAGGCCCGCAAGCTCAGCATCGTAAGAGTACTCTTCCAGGGCGTCACGGACCAGCTCTGCAAACAGCCGAGCTTTGACGCTATTTTCGGCCGTGGCGTGTATAATGGGGTTCTTCAGGCTGACAATGACACTGGCTTTGGGCACCCAGAAGGTGTCATCCTTTTTCCACCAAGTACGGGCCAGCTGGTCGTTGCGCAAAAGTCTGGGTGAGGTAGCCGGTTCTGCCACTTCCTTCTTTTCCACTTCAAGCTTATTAGGTATGAACTGGTTTTTGTGTGGCAGGTGAAGGGCCGATAGTCTTTCGGCCGCCGAAACCGAGGCGGCCTTGGTTAGCTCGGCCATGAGGTCATCGGGTATCCTGCTAGAAGTATATTCTGTGCCGTACCACTTCTCCTTCTTGTCCCATTTACCCGGGAATTTGCGAGAAACAATATTCATGCGTAGAGTTTCGGGACGGAGTAGCTCCAGGCATTTCGAAATTAATGTCGCGTCAAAGCGCCGTAAACGGCTGTGGCCGCTCAGCAACCATTCGCGAGGTAGAGGTTTTTGCATGACGGAGCTAATTTTGCTTGTGAAGCGACTGGCCGGTGTTTTCTGTTTGAATTTGAAGTCGACATCGGCCATCCCTTTTTGTTCTTGGAATATCCACTCTTGCGGCGGTGACTGACGCAGCAACGACACGTATTGGAAGAATATCTTGGCAATTTCGGGGTAATTTTTGAGACCCTGTGAGAAAGTAAGCAGCTGATTTTTCAAAAATAGCGAAAGCCAATTGCAAATCATATATACCTCTTCAGTTAGTCTTATTTGAACATCAAAGATACCTGGCGTGCCGGGGCAGACGGAGTATGCGCCTGCTGACAGACCATTGGCCCAGCCTTTGCTCTTGATGTAAGACATGATGCTGCCGGGCCCTTCATGTCCGATGAGGTGGGAAATATATTTGCTCGGCTGTGACTCGTACAGTTCCTCCTCATCAACGAATGGAAAGGCCAGATTCAGTTCCCTTGTGTCCATAACAGGCTTGGCAAACCACTGGATACCAACGTCGTTGGGTCTGAATGGAACCTCTTCAGTCCATCTGTTTTGAGGCAAGTTCTTGTTGACAATGGCGGAGAACAGTTGAACAGACCATTTTTGCAGGACGTCGAGGGATTCGCGACCAAGGACAACGAGCTTCATGCGGTTGGCTGAGTAGTGCTTGGCGTGGAAGTCGATGAATTTGTCGCGAACATTGATACCCTGTGATTCGGGGATGGTTTTGAGAACCTCAAAATTGCCGGTGGAGAAGTGGCAGTAGGGGTGCTTGGGATTTGAGAGCGACTTGTCCAGCTGTTGGAGACGCCAGGCATCGCTCTGCAGATTTTTCTTGTTCTCCGAATCGACCGCTCTTAGCTCCCTGTCGAGAGTGCTTGAGAGGAATAGAGGCTCGATAAAGAATTGTGCAAAGCGGTCCAAAGCACCTAGAAGAGGCGAAGGATTTGATTCTGTGGGTTCTTCATCGTTGGCGGGTTTGGCGTCGACGTCGAAGTAGTAGTTTGTCGAGGTGCCTGCTGTGTAGGCGTTCGAGCTACCTCCATTGGAGGAGAGATACTGGCCATACTCGTTTTCTACTGGAAACTTCTTGGTGCCCATGAAGAGGAGCTTGTATGCGATAAAATATTAGCACAAGATCTTGGATGAGTATTGGCGAGGGCCAATTGCCCATTAGGGAACTCACATGCTCGACGGCATGGGCCATGCCAGGCATGCCGTCTTCATCAGAGAAGCTACCGACATTGACGTCGAGTGCGGCGCTAGCCTTGTCGGTATCTGGATCGTGGACGAGAAGGGCCTCGAGGCCGTTGTCAAGGCGGACGACGCGATACTGCCTATCGTCGAGCGATGGTTTTTCGAGACGGTCGGTCAATACGGTAACCGAAGCGTGGCGGCCGAGCGCGGACGCCGGGTCCGGCACGGCTGAAGGGGGCATGGTGTGATGGCAGCAATGGACGTATCTCTGGATGAAGATTGATCGTGGACGCAGAGAGAGCACAGGAAGAGGAAGAAGCAGGCGGCGTAAAGACAAGGCGGCGCTGCGGACCATTGATGGGCTGGTGATACGTCGAAAAACTGTCCCGCCGTGGGGGAATGGGATTTGTGACGACTTAATAAAGAGCGGTCCAGATTTGTTCGGGGTCTGCGAGGGCGGCTGGTGGACAACAATGGACAGTGGAGTACTCTGTACCTTAGGCTGTAGCCTGCTGAGCGTTGACTGGCTGGCTGGGTTGGCTGATCTGGGCGCTTTGGCTGGCCTGGTGGCTGCTGTGGATGGTCTGTGATGGCCTGTGATGGCCTGTGTTGACGGGTCGGCACCCAGAAACTGCCCATTTTGTTACAAACTTCAGTACCTTGGTTTTATCAGTGAATCAGACCTGGTCCTGATCACTGCAGTTTATTCTCTCGAGTCCTGCCTAGCCATGTTACAGTTGAAGAAGGAAAGGGTTACGGCGGGCGGGTCTACAGCCAGTGGACCACTGCATGATTTACCTTGTACTTGTACCTACCTATTTACCGGTCTACTGGGGTACATGAAGGCTGGAACCAAACAGGTACAAACACAGGTGCCTCCAGTACATGTTACGTACAACGTCCCGACGGCTGTTCAAGGCTGCGGCGGCTAAACAAATCTCGACACATGCAAACGCATGATACTCGGATTAACAACCGACCTCGTCCTCGTGTTCCTCACTCCCATAACAGGGCCTCACTCGCGTGATTCGCCCCCCCATCACCGTCCTTTCCTCCTCTATCACAGTCAGTCAATCTCCGTACCCATCCGTCCATGCCCGCACACCTTTTTGCCTGGCCCGCCCCGATGCTGCAGAGTCTGCGTCTGTGTGGCAGATCCGTCTCCCACCGTAGTGGAGTTCTATTCGCTCGGTATTGGCCTAGTCGACAATGGCAGTTGACCGTCCTCGACCGACGACAGGCTAGATCTGGCGCCCTTACTAGGCCCGACCCTGTCTGCCGGGAACCCCCTTGCTTGGCCTGTTGGGCTGAAGTGCATGAGACGGCGCGTGCAGTTGACGACTTATTCGTACCAAGTGCCTGGCACTGTTGATGCCGGCGCAGGAAGGGGGGACCCAAGGAATGTAACGCAAGCCCTTGGCCGGCCGCCACCGGATAGCGCTGGCTGATTCCCCAGCTGACTGCGGCCACCCACCGTCACAACCGCTGCCAAAAAATTATGCAAAAGGAAAAAAAGTATCCGTAAAGACAAAAAACTCCGCCACATGTCCCTGTGGAATCAGAGTTGACTCGTGCAGCGCGGCGCCCTTGCATCCCGCGTCTTCCAAAGCTCCCAGGGCGGCCCCGTTCCCATCTGCATCCGCTGGTCAAGCTCTTCATCCGTTATCTGCACCCTCCTCGCCCGCTTGTCAGCACAGCTTTGGCTTCCGTCTTTGTCTGGAACCTATCGCGGCCTACGCTACGTTACTTGGTCGCACCGCCGAAGCGCCGCGCTCAACTGCTTACAGTGACCGGCCAGTTGTCCACAAAAGACGCTAGCCCCCCCCCCCCAAAACTTCTAGCCTCCCGAGCGACTGGGTTGTCCCCCTTCGCTGCCGTGGATAGGGCATGTGCGTGCACGCAAACTACACAGGAATGGTGTAATGGCACGATACGAATAGTCACCCGTTCAGTGGTGAAGCTTCAATTTACGTATGTCTGTCTCTGGGCAATGTTCCTCACGGAGCATTTTGCAAACAGTACCCGTACAAACCGGATAGACGACGTTCGGTCCTCCGTCAAACATGTGCCACCAGCTCAAGACCGTTGTCAATATCCGTACATAGGCCCGGGACTGTCCCAGTAGGGTAATTAACTCATGCTGGCCACCTTCTTATCCCGGAGCGTGCTGGCTGCAGATGGAGGGTGCGCCCCAGACGCCACGCAGCATCTCACGGTCACAATGGCAGGTGTCAAGAAACGCCTCAGAAAAAGTCTCCATTCCCTTGTTCATTACTATAATAATCATTCAAAACTTGTACAAAAGTCATACTACTAAAAAGCATGCATCCCGACAAAATATAACGCCGTTTCTTCGCTAATCACTAATTGAGCTCATGATTGGCCTTGATCGCCTTGCTCTTCCCAGTATCCAGAATTACAGCTGGGTCGTCCTCGTCACCATCGCGGGAGACTTTGTTACCTCGTTTCGTAGTAATAGTGGCCCTATTCTGTTAGTGTCCGAATGCTTGTTACTGATCATGGCGCATACTTGTCTTCTTTAACATCAAGCACCTTGCCCTTTGGCTGCCCGTTGCCCCAGTTCCAGCTAACAGTTTCACCTGGCTTCGGTCCCTTGCCTGATTTCGAATTACTCTTCCCTTCATCTTCATCATCGTTTTCTGATTCGTTGCCAGCCTCCTTGTTGGAGGTTGCTTTCTCATCCTTGGAACCTGCCATGCATGACTGTTAGCAAAGCTCCTTTTTTTTAACCCCAACATCGTGTCACTGACCTGATCGAGTTCGATGCTTCTTGGGCTCTGGAGCACCGTCCTTGTCTTGCCTCTTGCGCTTATCGCCGGCTTCATTCTCCGACTGTTCATCATCCTCTTCCTTGCCATTGTTGCTAGATTTCTTGTTCTGCGTCTCGTTCTTCTTGCTGGACTTGGCACCATTTTCCTTGTTGCCGTTGCTGGACTTGCCATTGACCTCCTCGTTTTCCTTTTTGCCGTTGCTGGACTTGCCATTGACATCCTTGTTCGTGTTTTTATCGTCGCTCTTCTTGAGTGGATCGTGCCCCCAATTCTTGAGCGAAATGTACGATTTCGTCTTCTTGGCCTCGCTTTCCGACTTGTTCTTTAAAGACTCCTCCTCCTGAGCCAAGTGGCGCTTGCAGTAAGCCACCACTTTTCTCATGTGACTAATCTGATCATCAGTATACTTTTCAGCATCTTTTGACGGATTGGATTTCAAGATTTCTGTAATCTTTCGACCGCTTTCATGGCCAACTGTCTCCCCATCATCGTCTTCCTTGGGCCAGCCAGCTTCACCAGAGTCTTTGGACTTGAGCCATGTCTCTAGCTCCGATGCTGACATGTTGACAAGCTTGTTGAAATCCTGGATGACTTCCTTGGAGTCCTTCATTGTGAATATTTTGTTTTTCGAATGTATTTATCAATTGAGTTGTTGATGATTCTCTGTCATCATCACAAAAATTTGGTCATGTTCCTCTTCGTTGCCCTTTTATACTAGAACATGGCACAAACTCTAATACGTCATCCACGCGTTATACATCGATCTACCCCGAGCAACAGGAGGCCATTGAAAACAGCGATCGAAACCCCTTGCAGAAACGATTTTGCAAATATGGGTCAAGTTTAGATATTTGAACCCAAAACGACCATTTTCAGCTCTGCTACAACTGAACGGTTTGTGGGCAGATGAGCCAGCTGCTGTGAGGTGCTTACGTGCACAGAGCGGACGTCAAAGTGACTGGTGTCGTCATACGCGCATCAAAAAAAAATCCAGCAAAGACAACGAGACTACAGATTAGTCTAAACCTGATTTAAGCCGCTCGATATTCCGGCTCCAAAAATTACGACGGCACTCACGCTGCAAAGCAGAGTCATGGCGACAGAACCAGGCCCATGTTGGTGATGCGGCATCTGAGACACTACCAACGCAATTCACCCTGCACAGTGGTAGCATATATCGGTGAGAGTGAATGCCCTGCGATGATCGGCTTCCAGACGCTCTTTCCTTCCACGGACCTTCCGTTTCTGGCTCGTCACATATCACATTAACTTACCGATGGGCGATCGACTTTTGCGTATGCCTGGCCAGCATTGGTGGCGGGCTGTCGAGCTTGCGTTGGCAGCGCAGCATGCTGCTCTTTGCCGTCACGTCTTTTTTCTGCTCCAACAAGGGCCTAGTAAAGCAGTAGTCAAGTAGAATTCCTTGATGGCATTACAAAGTTCAGAGATTGTGTGTGCTAGTTGCGGAACATGCGCGCACCGGTCGGTGTAAATTGTCGGCCGGCGGCACGATGCCAACCCTGCCAACTCTAGACGCATGACGGCCCAACCACCCCCAGAGTGGATTATAAATCGCCGACGAGGTTTTCAGAAGCGAGTAACCTGGTGTGAGGCCGTGCATTGGAGGATCCAAGGTACTCTGTACTCAGTGAACCAGGTGTACTGTTGCTTTTAACCTTGCCTCTTTACCAACTTGTCCCGCCGGCCAACCCGGCACTATGAATATAGCCTGGCAGGCGAATAAAGATGGACCGATAAGGAAGCTCTGATTGCGGGAAATGAGAATCCGAATCACGTACCAAGTCACCGACATATTCTGCCGAGGCGGTGTCCTGAGCCAACCTCATTCCTGCGTTCATCGTGGCATTTAGGAACAACGACGAGAATTGACTGCTGTCAACACCAAGTGGTAACAGCGAACCGCACGGCACGCAGTACCTGTAGCTTCACGACGATTGATTTTTTGTTCTTGCGAAATGTATTCTTCATTTGTTGGACATGTCTAATACCGTATTATTCTTCAAGCCATATAACCGATCCGGGTATTTCAAGCAGGCGATTGCGCCCTGCGCATCACTGGTGCCTGTACCTCACCCCCCGAAGCTTCCTGTTTATTTCCGTTTTTTTCCTTATTTTCCCTTCTTGACCTGGTGCGTTATCATCACCTTCATGCATGCACTCACCCTTACCAAAGTGTTCCCAACGCCTGTACGCGACCCGAGCTTGCAGCCTCGGGTCAGCCGTACCAAATCAAAATTCCGTGTTTGCATATGATGTAGCCAGCGCATGTAACATGTAAACCTCGCAAAAATTCCTCAAGTATATACCAACCCCCTCATGAATGTTCTTCACAGCACCAACTAGGGCTGCTGGCTCGCTCCCTCCGCCAGCCTCTCTGCTTCCATGTCCTCCATCATCAGCCGCTCGGTAAAGCTTCGCGGCGTGCCGCTGAAGCCATCTCGCATAAAACTGGCTCTGTAGCTGCTCAGGTCGGCAGCGTCCATTCCGCTGGTGCCGTCGAGGCCGCCGACAAACGAGTTGAAGTTGCCAATGGCGGCAGCCTTGGCGTGTATCTCGGGGCTCTTGACGACGGGCATCATAATGGAGCGGCCCTTATAGGAGCCGACCGAGCCGACGTGGAAGCGCGGCGTGGTCGGCGTGGTTGGCTCCGCAGCAGCCTCGGGCTTGGGGGCTGGTACAGGGGCGGGAGCAACGGTAGTAGGCGAGCGCAAAGCGTCGAGCCCCTTGCTAGAGACGAATGTGGCGGCTGCAATTTCGTCGTCGCTCTGTTCGTCTGCATCTCCAGGCACCAGTGACCGTTGTGACAACGGTGTTGTACCGCCCTCATCTTCGAACTGGAACATGTCGTCGTCATCATCGCGAATCTCAGTGTCATTGACAGGCGCCTTGTTCTTTGGTGGCTCTTTGCTGAAAATGGTGGGTGAGTTGCCAAGGAGAGTCGTAGCTTTCGCCGTCTTCATGTCCAGTACGTCATCATCCACTACCTTTTCATCGTTGCTGAGCTCCTGCCGATGCTGCTGCATACCGAGTTCGAAGGTTGCTGGTTGTTTGTCCAAGTCTACTTGTCGCATTTTATTCGTGACGAGATCCGAGTCGGGATTGACCACAGTCCATACCGTGTCCTCCTCCAATGGCTCTCTTGATAGAGCCCTAAGAGCATCCGATGAAGAGATCTTTTTGGGCGGCGGCCCCAAGTCATCGGCATCCTGTCCCAGGACCGAGTCGGCTGTGACGTTTTCGCTCTCCCACAGTGGTGATGCTGACTGCGGCATCATGGTATCGCTGGGTTGCGGAGACGCAGTGGGCAAGAATTCAGCACCCATAAACTCAAACCGGACACGTCTAGGGCTCTGCGGCGTTTTATTTATGCTGGAAGATCTTCGCAAGGCACTGCGGGGAGCTTTGTTGTCGCTCTTGTCAGATGATGCTGACGAGTTTGCTTCTTCGGCCGTCACAGCATCACCCGGCTCACTTTCACTCGGCCGATGCCGAGGTGGTGTCGTTAACCGACCGGGGAACCGGTCCTCGTCGGCAGATTGGCCCATGCTGGTTATTGTCGCGCTGTCGCGGGTGCTGCTCATGGTAACAGGCAACCACTCGGTGTCGGCGGTGTTTGGGCCACCGGCCGCGACAGAGGACTCGTGAGAATTAAGGGCAGGATTCTTCGTTGTAGGCGAGAGTGGTGTGTCGTCCGTAGGTATGTGAGAAGCTGCCAGTAGCGGGAGGTAGCTTGGCGTAAAAAGACCCTGTAGCTCGTGATCACGGTCGCGTGGGCTGCCTGGAGCATCTGGATAGCCGGAGTCGGCAGATTTCGGCGCTAGCGATAGAGTTTGGAACGTGGTCGTCGTCTCGGGGTTATTGTCGCTGAATGGCGGCCGAGGTGACTCAGCTGGCACAGCGGCGGGCTCAGGCGCTGCTGGTGCTGGTGCTGGCGCTGGCGGCGGCGACGCGGGCGGATGCGGAGGAAGGCTCGGACGCAGCACTTTATAATCATCAAGAGTAGCTCCGAGCTTATCTCGCATGCTTGCAACGGCGGATGGGGCAGCCATGCGCGTCAATTCAAGGTAGTGCCGGTGGAATTCGCCTAATAAATTCTGGCGGTGCGTCTCGAGCCTGGCTTCAAGATTGTCGAGTTTGCTGCGGAGACAGTCGTGCAAGCTGGCCGCGTCCATTGCTGCTAATAGGCTGCACTGGACGGATGAATGGCTGTGCTCGTTTCCAGCGGGGGCATGACGCAGGAATGTGCCAAGCAGATTCAGTCAGAAGACTGGGCAGGACCGTCTTATTTTTGGATGAGTCCGAGGCGGACAATGTCATGCAAGTGATTCCGCAGTGTCATAGATATTACTGTGGTGGCTTTTGCTTCCATTTACCGCCATTTGCCCAGTGCTGTCCATCCCACCTTGTCACGTGGGTCGCCACAGGTGCTGCCAGGATTCATGCTTGCATTTTTACATCATTCAGGTCTTTACTTTTCTGGGGTAATGATTGCCTTTCTTTATTGGCTGCCGATTGGTATCTCAATTGCTGATCGGCCAAGGTTGCGCTGCCTTGCGCCTCACCATCATTTGTCTCACGTTCACCGGGAGAACCCTAGCAGTGGGTTAACAAACAACGACGCTACCAGATTGTATTGCCATTGTCTGAGCGGACTGATAATATGTTGTTTTGATTTTTTTATCTCCTTCTGTCTTGCTGCTATATTCTTCGTTTTCATCCTCTTTTCAGGTTTTCTTTTATCTATTTTGGCTACTCTTGATACTATATCCTTTCCACCTTGTTAGGTTCCTGACAGCCACAGTAGGACACATTCTGTGTCACACCCCGCCATTTTGTTAATGACAGAGCTACATAAACCTAGTATTTCCATAATTATTCGAAAGCTACATATTTTCAACGTTGTCGTACTCAATTCTCGAAGAAAGGACTTTGGTAACCATCGCCACACATGGCTGCGTGCTAAAACACATGGCCGAAAAGTATTATAGCATAGCATACTACAACGGCAGAAATTACTTTCATATTCTTAAATTTAGCAAACCAATCTCAAGCATAAATATTAAACCTCAATGCTTTGCCACCATCCTCTTTCATCGCGGAATTGACGTGTTGCGCTTATACTGTTAGTCGCACGGGTCGTTACCCAGTGACCCACCGCTTACCGCTTTGGGATCAGAGCTTGCGCCGGTGCTTTGCTGTCCAGCCGCTGCAACTTTCTTGTGCGTCCAACAGCAAGCACCATCCTTTGACAGCTGCAGCTCGGAAGCTTTTTGGAAGAAGCTGCGTCAGATTTGCCAGTTCATTCTTTCCAATTCACCACCCATCTGTCAATCATGTCAACAATACCGGCTGGCAGCATCCAGTCGGGCAACCCGCCCATCCTTCCCCTCGATTTCAACGCAAACCAGCCGCCCAAGGTCCGGGTCTATCCCTTCTCCAACTACACCTTTGGCGTCAAGGAGACACAGCCCGAGGAGGACCCTTCCGTCATTGCGAGGTTAAAGCGCCTCGAGGAGCACTTCGCCGAGCATGGCATGCGCCGCACGTGCGAGGGCATTCTCGTCTGCCACGAGCATAACCAGCCACACATTCTTATGCTGCAAATCGCAAACGCCTTCTTTAAGCTACCCGGCGATTATCTGCGGCCAGAGGATGGGGAGATTCAGGGGTTCAAGACGCGTCTCGACGAGCGCCTAGCACCCGTCGGCCGCCTCGGCGAGGACGAAAAAGACGGCGAGTGGGAGATTGGCGAGTGTCTGTCGCAATGGTGGCGGCCCAACTTTGAGACCTTTATGTACCCTTTTGTGCCTGCTCACGTCACACGGCCTAAGGAGTGCAAAAAGATCTACCTCATTCACCTGCCCAAGAATAGTATGAACCCACCTCCGCAGCTGTCGTCTTCTCCAACCTACGTTTGCTAACATTTTGCGCAGAGGTGCTTAGCGTGCCCAAGAATATGAAACTGCTCGCTGTACCTTTATTCGAGCTCTACGAGAACAGCGGCCGATACGGACCCCAGCTTTCTGCGATCCCCCACATTCTGAGCCGCTACAATTTTGAATTTGTCGACGAGGATGGCAAGGTTGTCAAGGTCACACCCGGAGACGGTCCCAAGGCCGGAGACCAGCCGCCTAAGACTAAGGTCCTTGTTGGCGACGACACAGACATGAAAGAGGAAAATGGGACAAATTAATGCGGTCAAATTCATTGGCGACGGTGTTGGGCGTATGTATGATTCATTTTGGTCATTTTCCAAGCAAGCCGGTCTGCATGTGACTTGGGCATATCGCCTTTTGATATAGGCATTGCTAGATGAGGTGGAAATCTAAACCTTTTTTTTACCGTTTATAAGCGCCATGGATGATCACTCTTGAAACTGAAGCGTAGGTCGATTGCAAGACTAGCTCAGGCTAATTAACCCTCTCGCTGCGACTGGTAGCAACGACATGATTTATTAACTAACGACTTCTATCAGTCAAAGCATTCAATACCCGAATACACCATTTGGCCAAGTATAATCGAATTTTGACTGAAGAGCGGTCTTACGCGCTGTCTGTAATGTACTGCTCAAATAACGCCATGACCACAGCGTTGCATCAACGCGGCGGCCTCGCCACATCTTAACGAGGGCGAGCGGAAGAGGCAATGGACTGAAGCTGTCACACGTATCCTACGCTTCAGCACTCTTGACTTTCTTTGACAAAACCTGAAACCAGAAGAACGCAAATCCAGAATAACATTTATAATCCAGGGGTCTCTGTCGATGAATAGCCATCTAAGGGGCCGGTGGGAAAGCATGCGTGCACAGCCTCAGTATGAGCGATCACTATCACAAGGCGTGTTGATTGCAGGTTGCGGGACCATGAGCAAAGATGTCCACTTTTATAATGCTGCCTGTCGTTTGTGATTATTTCGAAATCGCAGAGTCAAGATATCCTAAAAGTTTGATTATAACGCATGTCATCATGACAGCTGAGGTTTTGATCAAGCGCGCTCTTACACTAGTGACGTGATCGTTGTACGAATAATGAGACTGAAAACGGGCTTCGTAATGTTCCCGTATTCTTGCTGCAGTACTGGATGTCTGATCAGTACGTCGTTTCAAAACTGCCTATCAGACAGTACTGATGATAGTCACAGCCTCGCGTTCTTAGGCCCGACGAATTGAGTATATACAATATAATATTTTCGGTCTTGGTGAATTAGCTGGTACAAAACTCTCCAGCAAAACATTGACTGCCTTGCCAATACATATACTCTCCGCTCCTTTCACAAAAAAAAAACAGATTCTAAGTTATGACAAAGGATAGGACGTTGCTGGGAGCGATTCGAGGTGCTTGCGGTGGTGCTCGTTGGCCTACTCATCGTTAGCTCACAGAAAGCGACGTATTTGAAGAAGTATCACGCACGAAAGGTGTGCCGCAGTAGTTGCAGGTAGCGATCTCGGCCTTGTCGGTATTGATGTAGATTTTAGGGTGACCGTGATTGACGCTACCGCCACCGTCGCAAACAACCACTCGGTCGTGAGTCCATCTAACTGGCTGCTTGTGGACCATTTCCATCGCAGAGAGAGGTTGAGGCTACATCCGAATTAGTCTCCAGTAGACAATCCTTGCTAACCGATTGTCCCTTCGACATCAAAGAGAAACCGCCGAATCCGTACCTGAAGCTCGAAGTCTGTCTGCTCGAATCGGGGGCCAGTCATGGCAGTGGCTCGGGGTTTTTGGTTTCGGGACCAGACCTCCACGCGGTTGGGAGCCTGGCCAATCTCGACGGCTACGGAGTCGCCGGTCTTAGTAGGAGTCTTGAACTCGTCCCGTGTCGTCGGCACTGTTGATTCGAGCTGACGGGCGGAAACGCTAAAGGCGCGACGGGAGACGCGCATGCTGCGCGCGAGGCCGCCGAGTATTCTCAATTGCGGTGCGGCCATGATTGCGGGAATCGTATGTCAAGCGGGGAAATGTTTAAGTCCAATTGCAGGATCGCCAGCCCGGAGTCGTCTCGAGATTCCACTTGGTGAGAGCAGGTTGACGAACTAGAGTGAGTGGATTAGAGATCGCGGAAAAAGCTATTTTCCGTCGCGCGCCTCCGGTCCATAGAGCTCCAGAAAAAAAGTTATGGACGCCTGGAAATTGGCGACTAATTTTCCACTGACACGCAAGAAATCGGGCATTGCGAAACCGCTTTTCGACGAAATTACCGATTAAAGTTCTCACCGTCTATTTTTTAGGAACTTGTCTTCTGTGCAACTCGAGCTGCTAAAGCTCTTTCCCTCCATCATGGCGCCCGACACACCGAAGGGAGTCTCTTCGAGGCTGCTGACAATGAAATTCATGCAGAGGGCTATCGCATCAAACTCTACACCAGCGTCTCCAGATTCAGAAGCGAGCTCGGCGAAAAAGAGAAAATTAGACCATGGATCGCCTGCAGGTAGACTCAGCATGGACTTTGACCAAGCGTCTGTAGATGCTGCTATGCAGGCCCAAGAAGCGAAGCGCAAAGCGGCGCTTGAACAGCACGCGACTGGCGACACGCACTGGGTTCTGAACACAAAATTCGAGAAGTCGCTCACTGGGAAGCCTTCTAAAGTACCGCGCAAGATTGTCTACGTTGGCTATGGCGACATAGACTCTGAGAACGAGAGTGGCGACGGGGAAGACGTTGCCGCGAATGGGCGCACATCAACACACAAGCCTAAGCCAAAGAATGAGGTATGCTGTGACATTCAACCTGATCATCTCGCCATGTCAATCTAACGAAATGAGCAGAGCGCGCAAAACCCAAGCGACGACGAGTCTGGCGATGAATCTGGACAAGACTCGGACGACAGCGAGGAGTCGAAGCCCAGAAAACGCAAAGATACCGGCCCGCAGCGAGAGCAAAGTAGATCACGGTCCAAGTCGCGCACACGCCCAACCGCTGCAGAAGTGAAAGCCAAAGAACTGCGCGATAAGCGTAGGAAAAAAGAGGTGCGGCTGAACAAGATTACGTCAATTTCGGGAGCAGGCGACAGCCCGGCAAGCAACAAATCCATGACTTGCTATAACTGTCATCAACCTGGACACAGGGCTACTGACTGCTCACGACGCAAGTCTGGTGTACGTAGCAAATAATGGTATCGCAAGAGTGCCTTGTGATTGTCCATTTGTAAATGATACATCTACGGACAGAGCTTGTAGAGCGTCAGTAGCGCGCATAGTGAGCCTGACTGGTGCTCACACTGGATTTGCATGCAGGGACCCAGGGCAGCTGGACTGCCTTACGAATTATGACATAGAAATCGACCCTACACCGGGGAAAGATCAGTCTTTGAATTGGATTAATACAATTGCTCAAAAGGTCTTAGAAAGAGAATTATTATATTTAATATAGCATTTGATATACCTGAGAATGTATTGGTAGGCGTAGAATAGCAAGAATAACTTACTTGCTACATGTGTGGATCCGCGTACAATGTGCTAGGCCGGCCGGCTGGCTCTTGATTTTAGTGGCGTGAGAAGGATGGCTGCGACCTTTGCTCGACACCATTCCGGCGCAACAATATCGCCACACCCACGAGAACCCAGCTTCACTTGGAAAATCCTCGTACTATCATACTACAAAATGGCCGGTCTCAACTTGGAGGTGTTCAAGGTAGGAACAAAGCTCTTGCGCGGCCCTCGCGGCCCCTTGTTCCATCAGCGCTGACCTGGACGAATGCATCAGTTCGGCATATATGTCATGTTCCCCATTGGCATCATGTACTACTTTGGCACGAATCTCGACAACCGTTTCTCCGTACCCGACTTTTGGCCGCGGCCCGAAGAATGCAACAAGCTGCCGCGCGACCGCGACGAGCTCAAGATTGAGTACGAGCGCATGCTCGCCCGGCAGCGCTTCAAGCAAGCACGTTTCGAGGAGCGCGCCAAGGTTGAGGGGACCGCTGGCGCTGGAAATGACTCTTGATCTGGGATTGACTATGGGGGTGGTCTGCAAGTGTCGGAGGGCCATGGTTCCGGCTGCGCGGACAATGTAAGAATGTGTATGTATGATGGAACAGATGGAGATTGTTAAGATTTCCCATCTAGGACGGTGCATTGGGCGGCGTTTTTCAAATCAGGATGCAAATGACCCAAAGATTAGTATTAAAATTAAACCCGGAAATACTACAATAGTGTACAATAGTTGATTAGCGCTCTGCACGATATCAAACATCCAGATGCCTCTCTACAGCCTCCCATGCGTCTTCTGTGGCACGTCCTTGCTTGGCATTTGCGAAGATGGCCTTGACTTCCGAGTGCTCCCTTAACGTGGCAAGAAGAGAAGTCAGCGTAGCCGCAGCCTCGTCAGAATCCAGCTTCACCATGGTGTCCTCGTTGGGCGCCCAGACAATATCGGCGGCGAGCAGCTCGAGGTCAAACTTGGAGGCAAAGTCTTTGGCGATGGCCATGAGCATCGAGGGCTCCGTCCACAGCACGTAGCCGCCCTCGGCATTCTCCTCGACGTCTTGCGCGCCGTCGTGCTCGATGGCCTCGTCCAGCAGATCCGAAAGCGCAGCAGCGTCGTCCTTTGGTTTGAACACGGCCCGGCCGCGGCGGGTAAAATTGAACGCTGTCGAGCCGCTGACGCCCCCGGCCTTCTTCACGGCGAGCTTCAAATCTTGAAGCGTGCGCTGCTTGCTGTCCGTCTCAATGTCGACAATGAGGGCAATATCGGGCGGCAAGAGAAATTCCATGGTCATGGGCTCCAGCTTGGCGCCGGATGCCGATTTGCCCTGGCCGCTGGCGATGGCGCCTTCGATGAGTGCCTTTGGGATGCTGGCTGGTAATTAGGTCAGAGAGATTCAAGAACACTCCTTTCAGATGGTACCTTTATTTGCAGCCGCGATCGCATTGGCGAGCGCCGGATTATACTGAACATCGTCACCATACACTACTTAGTATTAGTACCAGTTGTAAGCCGGTAGTAGCAAGTGGCCACATACTTCTCGAGTACATTGTTATCAACTTTGTAAAAGCAGTTCGCTCAAGCATCTTCTTTTTATCTGTCACTGCCTTTATATGTTTCGTCTTGGACCATTTATTATGCCCTGCCTGTCTGGGCTGCGTCGTGGTCAAGTTTTGTCTGCACGCAGGGCAGATGCCGAGACGAGGGGCAGCAGTTGGGCGAGCTACAAGCTGTGCCAGCGGGCCAGCAAAACGTCTGGGGAACGTCATGGCGGCGATTCAAGGCCAAACGGGGCTGGTAAGCTAATTGAGCCTCTTCTGAGTAATGTATAAATGATGCAACATGTGAAATCCGTGATGGACAAATCCACGAACGGGTTAATGATCTTCCCCTAAGCCTTGAGGTCGCCCCGCCAGCTACTTGGTACAAAGTGCCCTCCAAAAAGGACTCCAAAAAAGGGAGCGAATCCACCAAAGCTCGTCACTGGTAGTGGCTGTCGCTGCCCCTGTGGTCCGCAGCATTTCGTCTGGACTTTTTGCTATCGACACACGACGACCTTTGACGCCACCTTGGGCAACTATATAGCCTTGTGCAGACTGCATTACTCTGCTCAACGGTTGAATGGCAGCGTCAGACCATGTCATCTAACGAGGAGCCCGAGGCTCTGCCCCCGGCCGCTGAGTCGCAACCCACGCCACCACTTGCTCCAACGCCCGCCGCCGAGGACAAGAAGAGCGACAACCCCGAGCTCGACCTTCACAAGCTCCAGTCTCTACCCGCGGAGCAGCAAGAGCTGTTTCTTCTCACATTCGTCACCGATTTAACGAAATATGTCCGCCAGCTCGACGCCGACGACTGCTCAGCGCAGCAGTTCTACCTCAAGAAGGAAATATTCCGCATCATCAACCTCGCTGCCCCTCAACCGTCGAGAGTAATACGCAACAACCTAGGACAGTGTCTCGCCCACGTCTTCACCCATGGCGACCGAAAGCTTCTTTTCGAGACAATCAACGACTTGGCGAGCGTCATCTCTGGCGCCAAGTCGAAATCCGACACGGAAACCCGCGCAAAGCATGCGGCCGTCGTCTGTCTGGGCGATGTGTATGCTGCTGCCGGAGACAGTGCAATCGGGCTGCACCAGCTCTGCTGCACGGCACTTGTCAAGCTCCTTAAATCTTCTTCCAATAACGCAGGTCTTCGTGCTGCCATCTTCACCGCTCTGGTCAAGATGACAGGCATCGTCGAGGGCTCCATGGACGAGAGCATTGCGCGTGACATTTGGAAGCAGGGCAGAAACCACGCCTCTAGCGACAAGGGCCCCCTGGTTGTTGTTGCAGCTTCACAGTGCCTTAAAGCCCTCTTGAAGCACACCACGTACTTTCGAAATTCATCCGACTTCGACAGGCTAGAAACGGCCATGTTTAAAGCTTTCGATTCATCCAGTTCCCAGGTTCGTCACGCTGCCGCCAGCTGTCTTGCTGAAGCGTATGCACATGGCTACTCCGAGTCGGCATCCAGCAAACCTACCAAGAATAAAAAGACGAATCCCAAGTTGAAACGCCAGTCCACACTCCCTGGTATGGTCGGCGACGATGACGAGATTCCTTCACGTACAGCCAGTCCTGCTCCAGGAGCGAAGCGTAAAGAGGATCTCGCCCTCTCACTTGGTGAAATACTGCGACAGCTGGCTGCTCAGTACGTGAAACCTACGACACCCAATCGCGCCCGAGCCGCCATAGGCGTGTGCTTCGGCAAGCTATTTCGCCGACTCGGCGAAAGTGTCGTTGAGCCAAACTATCTACTCATTGTCGATACGTTGACGACGGATATTCTGGGTAATACAAGCATTGCCAATAATCGCTATCGTCTCTTGATATCCCGCAGAATTATTGATACACTTCTTCACGACGTTATTGGCAACAAAATTCTAGGAGAATCGGGTCAAATCAAGATCGCCGAGGTTTTGATCGACAGTATACTGAAAAACTATTCTGCTGCCTTGCCCGAACGCTCTGAACCATCAAAGCAGACTCTCATCACTGCACTTCGCGCGGTGGCAGCTTTGATTCAGTCTCTGGGCTCCGCCACAAATAAGTTTGCCGAGTCGTGCCGCGATGGCTTGCTGCAAGTATTTCAGCACCCGAGTTACTCGGTTCAGGTGTTTGCCTCACAGTGTATGAAGGTTTTCACGGTAGCATGCCCTCAACAATTGTTACCCTGCCTCTCTGTCTGCATGAACAGCCTGACTAGGGAGCTTTCGCTTCTCGCCGGTGGGCGAAATTCCCAAAGGCGATGCATCGGCTTAGCGCATGGGTTGGCGGCAACTCTCAGCTCAAGCCCGTTGCGACCTCTTCACGGTTCACTGGATATTAATAGCCGTGTCCTGTCCATGGCGACCAATCTGCTCAAATCCTCGGGCCAATCCGAACTTCGAGTCTCGAGTACCCAGATTCAGGTAGCATGGATCTTGATCGGTGGCCTCATGTCTCTGGGGCCCAACTTTGTCAAGATTCATCTATCACAGCTTTTGCTGCTCTGGAAGAACGCACTGCCGAAGCCGCTAGCCAAGGATAATACTACATCGAGAAGTTTGCTCGAAGCTTCTTTCCTCACTCATGTGCGGGAGTGCGCTCTAGGCTCGATATTGGCGTTCCTCGAGTTTAACAACCGCTTGCTGACTGTGGATGTGTCTAAACGCATTGCCACTATGCTGCAAAGTACGACAGCCTTCCTAAAAACTCTCCCAAGCAAGAAAACCACCGAAGATATTTTGCAACGCTTAACACCTGCAATTCAACTACAAGATCTCGAGAAGATGGTTCAGCGTCGAGTGCTCCAATGCTACGTCAAACTGGTTAATCAAAGTCCTGCGGGCGGTAGTGAAGCTCTGCTGCAATCTAACCTGCTTACCCTTGCCATTTCTCTCTTCGCAGATCCGGACAACTACTCTGCGAACTCACTAAGCGCTTCTATTGCCAATGCCGCCGCCACCTACGAATCCATCTGGGATGTGGGCGACAATGATGGCTTTGGCCTGACTGGTCTTGTCTATGGGTTCAATGTCCGCAGCTTGCCCGGCCAACATGAATCCACTATTCAGGACGCATCCAAACCTGATTCACCCGAGGAAGTCATCGACAGCATCTTGCTATCACCCATTTGCGGCAGCTTGGAGCACGATGCGTCTGTGCTCTACATTGGTAGCCTGGACCTGAATGAAGCCAGGCCTGATCCCCCAGCCACGGAGGTCATCAATATGGCAATCCAACTATTTGCTTTTGCCTTTCCTCTCACACCGGGCAAGGTGCAAGAGAGTATTCTAGAACAGATTCGAACTTTCGGGTCCTCTGGTTCTCTTCAGCGCGATCTTGCAAGAAACGCAGCGATCAGCGTCAACGTTGCCACCGCAATCTTGGGCACCATGCGCGTGGCAACAAAAGAGACAAGTTCACCAGCTGGCAATGTCACCAATCCCGCCGTGGAAAAGCTACTGCAGGATATTGTTCGCGACTTCGTCATTGACCAAGATCAGTACCTGCGGAGTCTTGGATACGCTGCTACAGCCAGACTCTGCAACGTATATGGTAACGCATTCACAAATCATGAAATCAAGTACTTGGTAGACACCATTGTCAGTAACCGCGAACCTAGTGCACGGGCGGGCTGTGCCATGGCTCTTGGATCTATCCAGACCAAAGTGGGTGGTATGGCCGCTGGTTATCATCTGAAGACTATTTTGGGGATCCTCATGTCGCTCTGCAATGACCCTCACCCGATCGTTCACTATTGGGCTTTAGAGGCTTTATCTCTCGCCGCGGATGCCGCAGGCCTGAGCTTCTCCGGCTACGTTCCAGGTACTCTGGGAATGCTAGCTCAGTTGTTCGTCTCTGAAACGCATCACCCGGAGATTCCGTCTGCGATTACGATGGCCCTTGAAACAGAACTTTCAACGCCAGCAGCGATTGCACGATGCATTGATTCTCTGATCAATGTGCTGGGCCCTGACTTACAGGACTCAAAGAAATCAAGAGAACTTATTTTCACCTTGGTCCGCCAGTTCCAGGAATCCGACGACAAGCAGGTCGAGAATGCTGCCTTGATTTGCCTAGAGCACCTATCTCTATATGCGCCGGGGGAAATGCATTACTCAGACTACGTGCGGTTGCTTCAACGATACTTATCGTCTGAGCATGGCGAGCTACGTGACGCTGCTGTTGATGGCATTTATAATATGATGAAGCGTAATCCGCGCGATGTCTTGCGAGATGTTGAGACTGGGTTCGAGGAGAAACTGTGGCTACTGCTCGATACCACGCCCGAACACGACGGCATTAAGAACATTATTAGGAACTGGCTTCAACAGACGTGTCTACTTGAAACGAATGAGTGGTTGGATCGATTCCAGAGGGTTCTTCGACTGACACGTGTCAAAGAAAAGTATGAGGTGGCCGTGGCCAAGTCATCCGGGGGCGGGGTTGACTTGAACGACGAGGAGGTTGCCGGCTTCGCCGCCGCTGCTACAGAAACAACAAAAGATGGCAAGGATGCGAACTCTTCGACTGATGCCGAGCCTTTGCGCTGGCAAGTGACTACTTTTGCAATCTCTTGCATCGGAGACATGTTTGTCATGGTCGCCAAGGATGTGGCCTCGAACGGCGAATCGCCAGCTCAGACAGCACTCCAAAGCAAGATTGCCGAAGTTGTTCGCATGGCATTCTCCGCATCAACGTCTGGCGTGCTAGAGCTCCGCATTTGGGGATTAAAGATTATCGGGGCTGTGTTGAAAATGTTTGGCAAGACACCTGATCCCGATTTCGAAGAAGCGATGTTGCTTGAGCAATACCAAGCACAAATCAGTTCCGCCCTAACGCCAGCTTTTGCTGCCGACTCGTCTCCGGAGCTCGCTTCGGAAGCGGTCAATGTCTGCGCTAGCTTTATTTCCATCGGCATCGTTACCGATGTTGAGCGCATGGGCCGCATCTTGAAGACTCTCGTCAGCGCCTTGGAGAACTTTTCTTCTGACGATGAGAATGCGGGTATTGGCGATCTCAAGGGCTTGTCCTCTAATGCGCAAACCATGGTCAAAATTGCCGTATTTTCCGCGTGGGCTGAGCTTCAAGTCGCGAGCAGCGAGCAGAAATACCTGTTGGACGTTTTGAAACCACATATTGGCACGCTGACGCCGCTGTGGCTGGAGTCACTGCGCGAGTTTGCCCGGCTGCGGTTCGAGCCCGACATCTCCATGACTCTGGGACCCCCATCGCTGTCTGGGAGCCTGGACTCCATTTATGCTGCCCTTAATCGAGAGACGCTCCTAAAGTTCTATCAAGATGCGTGGCTGAAGCTTGTCGACGCCATTGCCTCTTTGATTGAACAGGACAGCGAGTTTGTTTTTGATGCTCTCGATGGCAAGGAATCAAGCGAAACCGCTATAAATGGTCAACGCAAATCTGGCATTAATTATCGCGACGAGCCGGTGGCGTTCTTCTTTGTCCTGTTTGGCTTGGCGTTTGAATCGCTCGCCATACGGCCTGGCCAATCCGACTCGCTGGCTACGCGCGACCAGACCCTGGCCATCTTGCAGGCTCTCAAGCGCATTCTGCACCCCAGCGTCTCTGGCCACGCCATCTACCGCCCTGACGTATTTGCCGAGACCATGGATCTGCTTGATCGTCTCGTATTGACGGAAGACATTGATGTGCAGACAGTCATCGTCGATATTGCGCGCGCCATGTGTGTCACGCACCCGTCTGCCCTTCGCCACGGGTCCGAAGAGGGTGATTTGTCAGAGGATATTGACCAGCTCTTCGAGCTGACTAGAATCATTGTCCTTGTCTTGTCGGGCCTGCTGCCCAATTTGGCTGAAGGCAACCAGCCAGTGAGGCACCAAATCAATGAGGAGACTCTCGTCCTTATTCGCACGTCTCTGGATGCTCTTGTCGATGCCGCTGAGGTATTCCCAGCCATCATCAAGTCAGACTTGCATGCTTGCATCATTCACATATTTGCAACCATACTCGCCACGCCAAGCTGCCAGGAGCTGATTGTTCCCCAATCGCTCGCCACCTTGAAACGCTTCATTGGCAGCATGAGCGCCTCGCGGAAGATTGCGCCCGATGGGTCGTCTGCGACTGACGTGCAGCTGCAGGGCTGCTTGCGCCGCTTCCTCTCCATATACCTTAACGCCCAAAAGCGCGAAGAATCAACCTCGCTTATCTGCGTCAGAAACTGCCTGCTCGCAACGACCATTCTCTTTACCGGCGGGAACAATCACCTCCCGGCCTCTGAACCGCTGGTCGTTCGATATCTCGACGAGCTCCTGGACTGTCTCACCGACCGCATGGTAAGTTGACCATGCACAACTGAAACCTAATCGCTGCTAAAAACCGTCACAGACTTCAAAGATTGCCGCCAACTGCATCCGGTCTCTGCTCCTGCAAAGCTCGCCCTCGTCGTCCGACGTCACTATTGCGCGGTACCTCGTTCCGCGGCTCATCGCCTTTGTTATCAACGTCGAGCCCGAGGACCCCGAGCAGGCGCGCTCGCTCGCCGCGCACAGCCTGTGCCTGTACGTTGGCGCCGTCGACGCGGAGCGCACCCACGCCGCCATGTCCCTCGTCGTGCCCATGCTCATGGCCCGCGCGACGGCCGAGGGCGAGGCGCGCTATGCGGAGACGAGCGCGCGACTGCTCGAGGTGGCGGCCGTCAATCAGGACGTCTTCCGGGGTATCGTCGGCGCCATGAGCACCGCCCAAAGGAGCCTGCTGGAGGAGGTGGTGCGCTCGGCGCGGCAGGTATCGAGTAGCGCGAACCAGAATAGCACTGACGCGGCGGGCCAGCCGACTATTCAGCTCAAGATGAATTTTGGCGGCTGAAAGCTGATGAATGGAAACGAGACATGTCTTTTTTTTTTTTTTTGCTTGTACGAAACTCATGCATACGGAGATGGGGGAAGCATTAAACAGGGGAGGTTAAAACAAAAGGCATATATATCACAAACAACAGTTTTAAAGAATCTTTTCCTAACGTTTTCTGGTAATTTGCTTTTGTCCTGCACGTCCTGCACCCGACTACGTCTTTATTGAAACCAACAACCTATCCTCGCATCGAATGGGGGGTTCTTTTTTTGTCAGCTTTCCACAGATCATGGCAACTGTAGGAAGAAAGGGAAAGGAATTGAAGCAGTGCAACGCAGCGCTTTGGAGCTCGCTGTTGGCAGTTGTGATGGATGCCCGTATCTGGCAAAACAGAGGCGAACCCTTTGTTATTATACACAAAAGGTTTACTGTAATCAGAGCCTGAATCGCGCTCTCGTGTGAACTTTTGCAAAGACTATAGCTATACTACTGTTCTCTGTGGCAAGCGCCGTCTTCACGTCTTTCGAAATGAAAATGTGTCCTCTACCGCTGTGCCGTCATCGACGGACACGTCAGATACATCCGGGTCAAACGCTCTGCTCCTCCTCGTCCTCCTCCTTCCTTTCGGCAGCTCATCATCATCCCACTTTGACGCTCCGTGCCACGTCTCCGGGACCTGGTCTCCCTCGCCCAGCGACAGGATGCGGTACTGCTGCGCCGTAGTCAGCAGCGCCAGCGGATACTCCATGTCCGTGTTGATCCATGAGATCTGTGCTCTGACCGGTGCGCCACCACCGCCGCCGGCGCCGGCCGCGCTGCTGCTGCTGCTGCTGCTTCTCGCCGCGATGAACTCTTCGGGCACCACCGGCGTCGGTCCCGGCAGCAACGGATCCCATAGATACGCCAAGCCGCTACTACTTTTGCCGTTGTCTTGTTGGGAGGAGGAGGAGGAGTGGATGAGTAGTAGCTCCCGCGTCTTCTTGTGCCACGTAAAGGTGACGACGGAGTGGAAGACGAGGACGGCGCGTAGCTCGGCGGCGGCAACGTCCCAGATCCAGACGGTGCAGGGTGCGTCGTCGAGCCGAGTGGCGAGGAGGGCGGATGAGGCGTCAAAGGCGAGGACGGAACATCCGGGCTTCGCTTCCGTCGTTGGTCTGCCGTCGGATGGCATGCTGGGTGGGGAGATTGGCTGCGTCGCGCGCTGAAAGGTGTGCACTGTCTGGCCGTCTCTAGATGTCTCTAGCTGTTCCTGCCATATCTGTAGCAATGATTAGTGACTATAGTTCTAGCGGCGGTTCCAAGTTTCTTTCTCTCTTAAAAAAAATCGAGAAAGAAAAAGAAAGAAAGAAAAAAAGAAAGAAAACGTACATGCAGCGTATCTCGAGGCACAATAGTCACAGGATGTGTTAATACTGCCCTCCTCCTCCAAGAGTCTGTTTGCAATATCGCAATACTGCGACTATGATCGGCGACAGCGCAAAGGTCCGAGTTGGGACTCGGTTGGCAAGTCTTTATGCCCAGTTCCAGCGAAGCATCCGGGCCATCTGATAAATGCGCGCCACTCATTGTCCTAAAGTGCTGCCCATCCGCCGTGTACAGAATCAGCTGGTGGCCCTGCGCCGCCGACTCCCACAGCAGCAGCCACTTTCCATCCGGCGTCCAGCAGACGGCCTGCGCGTCTTCCACCATGTCCACCGCCCACGACTTTTGCACCAGTCTGGACAATGGGTGGTGTATGCTCACGAAATCTTTACCATTGGTCCGCGTCAGAATGGCCAGGTGCTGGGTGCCGGGACGCACCGAGTAGCTCCGGCCCACCGACGACGGCTGGTGGAATTTCGGGTTGGCCACCTCGACCGCCGCCGTCGGCGTACACGAGGAGGAGGAGGAGGAGGAGGAGGAGGAAGAAGAGGAGGAGGAGAGGCTAAAGATGGCGAGCTTGAGGCCCGACGGTGAGCAAACGAGGACCTCGCCGTCGTGGGCGCCAAAGCGCGCAATGCTGGCCTTTTCGCCAGGGAGCAGCGGGCTAGTAATGGTGGCGTGAAAGGACGACGACGACGAGTCGATGCTGGCGGAAAAGACGTGCACGCTCTCGCCGGCGGCGCAGACGAGCAGCCGCGTGGACGAGGGCGACCATTGGAGAAAAGTCACGGGACCGAGGTTCGGCGGTAGTTGGATTGTGTTTTCCACCTGCAGAGTCTCGACGGAGCGCACAGAGATGATTTGCGCATTCAGCGTGGCGACGAGGCTGCCATCTGGGCTTGCTTTGCACAGTGGCGAGGCTGTCGGAGGTTGTGGTGAGCCAGAGGTCCGCAGAGACGTTGGGGGCGCATTTCTGCAAGTGTTGGACATACAAGGAAACACGGGAGACGCATACATGACGGTGTATCGTCTCTCGCACGCACGCGAATGATGAAGGTCGTTGAGTTGATCTAGAGTCAGTCGCTGGATGTTTACGGCATTGCCGAATTGGGGTTAGGGCGGGGCAACGCTTCGCTGAGAGAATGCAGCCAACAGTCAATGAAGTGGTCAAGATTGAAGAGGTCAATATGGATGAATTATATCAGTAAATAATACATTGACGCATCTCATTAAATGCTCTCCTTCCCGCAGCCCCATCTCCGCCCAATTGTTATACAAGAGCAGGAGAAAAATGCAAAAGAAGCGATTCGCGTTACCATACATGACCGAGCCAACATGCCCTCCAACAATGCCGCTATTAAATATATTGAATTTCCTCTTTCTTTTTTTTTTTTTTGCCAAGTTTCCTACTTTGCCTCTACCGCCTTTTCCCACGCACTCTCGAATCCATCTTGATTCTCCACCATGACGAGGCTCTGCTCGCCTTGCGTGGTCGTCTCCGCCGCGGCCGCCTTCTTCTGCGCCTGTCTCTCTGTCGTGGCCGTCGCAGCAGCATCCGCAGTCTTCGCATTTCCCGCGCTCTCCACCAGGCCGTCGCCGCGCACCTCGCTCTCCCAGTTGCTCGAATAGACGACCGCCGCAAAGGCCTCGAGCCCGCGTACGGCCTCCATATCCTGGAGGTACTCGTTGGGAACGCCATTACCAATGGCGTGCGCCTGGCGTGTTAGCACAGATAGAATCTTAGGCAGCAGGACGACTTTGGTCTGCTTGGACTCGGTAATCAAATTGGCCATGAAGCCGCTCTCGTCGTTGGGCAGCTCAAACGCCTCCGTGGCCAGCTTCTTATCCACCAGCGTCGAGAAGCCGGCGTCGAGGAGCAGCGTCAGCACGTGGCAGAACGCGGGCGACTCGATCAGGTCGGCCGTCTCGTCGAGCAGCCGGCGCAGGGACTCGGGCGAAGGCTGCGCGGGGAGGCCTTGCTGGGCGGCATTGTCTTCGAGGATGCCCGATTGCCGAATTACTTCATCTTCCTGATCCTGCGGCGGGAGCAGGTACTTGAGCCAGTTGGCGCTGCGTCGCTCCTCGGGGGTAGAGCCCTCAACCTGTCTGCGGACTTCAATGACAAGATCGGACAAGCGGTCAAAGCTGATGAGATCGCGGGGGTTGAGCGTGCCAAAGACGGAGCGGACAGCGCTGTCCACCGTCTTCATAATGTCGACCCAGCCCTTGTTGAGAAGCCACCAGCTAAAGGTGAGGTACTTGCGGTTCGTGTCAAAGTCACTGCCGTAGGCCTGGTCGGTGTTGTCGTCGTCGTTGTTCTCGAGGCTGATCGTGGCAGACTGGGTGCCGGTGGCCAAGGCCACGACACTGGAGAGATAACTCCGGCGGCCGAGTAGGTTGAGCTGCACGCGGGTGAGCATTGTGAGCAGGGCGAGGGTATAGATGAGCGTAAAGGCCCGCGTAACAGCTGCAGATTGTTAGCAGATGAGTGAGGGGGGCGGCAGGGTCAGGCATGTTGCACATACAGCTGATGATTAAATCATCCCACAGCTGTCGCTTGGAGCGACGAGACCTGGCTGGGGAGCCTTCCTGCACGGTGCCCTCGGGCACAGAAGTCAGGGGAGGGAGAGACGCCTGGCTGGCGTGCACGCCGCTCTCGCTCACGATAGAGCTCTTGCTGTCGTCCTCGGTCAGAGTGGTGTCGGCGATGCTGGGCGGGGCAGGCGCAGCATCCGTCGGATTAGCTTTGACGACCTTGGCCGTCTTGGCCTGCTGGATCTCGTAGGTGATTTGCTCCGTGTTCATCTCGGCGAGGACGTTTGTGGTGGCGGTCGGGAGGAGGGCTAGGACGGTAAAGGTGCAATCTTCTTGATTTTGCTCAAAGCGTCGACGCAAGCTATGCAAAGTGTTAGAATGGCAAATAAGATGGGATCTATGGCATTTGAAGGAGATGCGTACTTTTCTTTGGAGATGCGCTCGCTAGACATGCGCTCGCGCGCGTCGGTGATTTTGGACATGACATATTGGCTGACGATGTAGCCAGCACCGACGAGGCCGACGCCAATGGCGACTGGCGTTCGGTTCCGGCGGAACCATCCCCGTACAGACGAAATCATGACTTTTGCAGTCTGTGTTGAGCGGCGATGGATTTGCGGAGGAGCTCAGATGGATCGAATCGTGCCAATCGCCGTCATGGGAGGAAGTTGGGCGTCGATGCGCTCGGCGAGCTTTTTGGCAGGGAAATTGAATTGCACGCTTGTTGAGCAGAGGGGTCTTGCGCGAAAAGAAACCCCCTTTTTGCGAGACAAGATGGGAATGGAGATGACAATGTTTTGTAGCTGCACGTGTGAGGGCGTCAAAGCTATCGTCATCTGAAGTCTACCTAGGTAGGTAGGTAGGTAGTAGGTCAGGTAGGTAGGTGATCCACGGCGCGCACAGTGCTGGAACCAAAAGCTATCTTCCTGGGGCTGGCTGGCTGGCTTGGCTGGCTGGCAGGCAGTTGGCGCGAGGGCGAGCCGAGGTCTCGGCCCCCGAAAGCGACCAGAGCAAGCCAAAGCTGGCCAAGACAGCCGAGCTTATGAACGGGATACATGGGTTTTGCGGTACTTTTGTGCGAATTTACATGTACCTTGCTTGTGCCCTCCCAGGCTGTGCCAGGTCTTGCGCCACATGCCCCCAGATCTGGAGCTCTACAGGCTAGCCCAATTCAGCCATGATGTTGATGAGGACTCGACTGGACAGCCTGTGCTGTCTTACAAGAGGAGGGTTTCACAGATTGTAACGAGTAGGATTCAATGAATTCAGCATAACGTAAAGAAAGAGGGTGACTTGTTTGGCGAGCGAGTCACGTATAAAAACTCGTCACGTCTTGAACCGAGTTTGGTTGCTAGACATCACATCTCCGAGTAAATCTGTGTTGGTTAATAGGTAGCCTCCGAGGCGTTGCTTAAAAGTAGTCAGGCTATTATTTAGCCGATTTGTACATGTTAGCCCTTTGTACGCGCATGACCTTCGGCAGCTCTTCCAACAAGTCATAAAGGCCTCTAGCGAAATCCAACGAGTAGTCCAGAGAGTAGCATTCCGCCAGAAAAGTGAAACATGAAAAGGCCAGCGAGTTGACTCGAGCTCTTTGTGGTGTTGAGTTGATTCTACAAATTGTTTATCCCTCGCCCTTGCCTTGCTGACAGGCTGTGCTGGCGTTCGTCATCTTCTTTTGCAGTAAACGTCAAGATCGTTGCAGAGCCAAGACTATAGTTCCGTGCACTGATTAAAATGATCTCCTAGAAGAATACAACGGAGAGGTCTTGTATACACCCGTTCCCGCGTCCATCTTCGCCCCTTCAAGTATCCCGTTTATACCTGCCTCCCTCAGCCAGCTATCCGGTCATCAGTCACCACACCAAAACTCCGTACAACCATAAACTCCCTGACCTTGTGGATTAGCCAACGATTAATTTTCAACCTTTTCATGTCATATGAAATTTTTTTAAAACAAAAATTGGTTCTTCTTTTTCCGTTTATAGCGTTTTGGCCCGTTGCGCAGCCCATCTCGATAAGCTCTTCCCCCTGCGCACCAATCAGCGGCGCGCCAAAGCCAAGCCAATCTGACCAAAAAAATCCGTTTCTCTGCGTACCTAGGTAAAACCAGTGGGCTGATGAGCTGAGAAAGCTTCCCCCACCACCCATTTTCCCCCGCAGTGACGTCCTAGTTAGAGCAGCTGACTGTCATCATCTGCACCTCATTCCCATTTTCCCTCTCAAGCCTTGACCTCTTCAACGTCATCCTCTCCTCTCTCTCTCTCTTCCTCTCTCCCCTTTCTCCCCCATTCTTCCTACCCTCCACTCTCTGTCATATACCATCAATTGCTTTCACACCACTCACCCACCATTTTATCCCTTTTGCACGATAATCCCAGCCCGCCGCTCCGATTGCGCACCGCGCCGCCCACACCCATTTCCCAAACGGCGCGCGCGCGCGTTTTCCGCCCCTCCCCCGCCCGTTTTCTTTTTTCTCTCCCCCTTCACCTGTCGGGCCCCCTCCTACCCTCCTCCCCCCCCCCCCCCTCTCCGTCGCTCACCAAAAAACCACCACACAACCATGGACACCACCACCGCCGCCGCCACCAACGCCCCTCCAGAGTTCATCCTCGACGTCTTTGCCGACCCCCGCTCCGTTCGGGATATTGTCCGCGCCATCCTGCACACCATCTTCTTCACGCGCTTCTTCCCCGCCGTCCATCCTTCGACCCGCAACGTCCTCGACCTCGTCACCTTGCCCTACGTCGACGACGATGAGCTAGCCACCATGATTGAGCAGCGCGCCGCCGCTCTTGAGCGCCAGCTCGACGCCGAGCGCTCCTCCTCTCATCAAACTACCGCGGCGGCGGCCGCCGCCGCCGCGCGACAGCAGTACTCGTCGTCTGGGACAACAGCCGCCGCTGCCGCTGCCGTCACAACGAGCTCCTCGGCAAGCGGCGCCCGAGGTCAGGTTTCCGTTCGCTTCTTTGAAAAGAGACGTCGCAAGGCGTGGCTGTCGCGCGGCGATGAAGAGGTATGCTGGGAGTGCTGGACGGTCAAGGTGACCGTTGCCGAGCCGAGGACGGAGTCTGGTATGTCCCCTCCCCCCTCCCCTAATGTATCAGCCCATACCACCCATCTCTCTTTCCCTTCCAAGTACACTGGCGGCAACTAACAGCCTATAGAGCGCAGCAAGGTTCGCAGAGCCATGGAGCAGACTCTCCTCACCACCGCCATGAAAATCGTCACCTTTGCCAACACCCACAAGGACCATATCCCTCCCATCACCACACAGGGCGGCAACCCTTTTCCATGCAAGATTAGCATTGAGCAAAAGGAGAGCACGGGCTGGGCGTCGCGGATGCGCATCTACTAGTAAGCCCCCTCTTGTGGTCGAACCTTTTGTTCTTTTTTTCTTCCTTTGTGATTAGATTCTTCCGCATACTTTGGCGTTTGGAGTGCATATAGACCATGTTACTAGATACCCTTTTAATATAGACCAACGAATCAATTCACACTACGACGAGTCAGCAAAGTATACAGCCTGTAATGATCGATTCAACAATAAGATATATATCATTCTTGGCCCTGAGCAGGCTTATAATCAAACTAACCATAATCCGATTCCCTTGGGTTTCCCATGTGATCCGTACAATACTCAAAACAAAGAGCCTCCCGAAAGCAAAAAAGATGTACTCCAGAGACCAGAAACAGCATTAGCTAACCAAGAACAAACAGCCAAAAATCATCAAGGGCAAAGCAAAACAACGCCAATGAGCCAGCGCCCCCTCGAATAACTTGTCATGATGAAAGCAAATCTCCCCCTAGCAAACGGTACCTTTTTCAATCAAAAATATCATAGCATGCCATCGCCAATACTAAAGCAAGAAAAAGCAAAGCGCGGCCGTGAAGCCAATAAGTAGGTTGCCAGAATCGCCTGGATCCTCTGCTCTATTTTGTACCAGCCGTCACTGCAAAGCTGCAGGGCGTATCATTAATCATCAGCATCGTTACAAGATCCTCAAGCCTCCCATCATCAAAATGCCGTCGAGTAACTGCGCCCCAGAGCGGGTTTGGTAGGGCGCGCAGGCTTGGACTGTTGAGAGCCAGAGCCTATCTTTTGGAAGCCCTGAAGGATATCAAGACCGCCAAATTCCGTATTCTCATTGGCCGAGGCGAATTCGCTCGGGTCCATGACCAACGACGGCCACGTGTCATCGGCCGATATTTCCAGCATGGCAGCAGAAAACTTGCTCGGCGAGGCTCGCGTTGGAGACTGCTGCAGCATCTTGGAAGGAGAGCTAAGGCCTTCAAAGACTTTGCTCGGAGTGTCCAGGAAGCGTAGCGGTGAGTGCTCGGGAACGCGTAGCAGAGGAGCAGAGGTAATCGTCTTCTTGACCGAGCCCGTAAGCTGGTCAAGGCCTGACGAAGAAACAGATCGGTCCAGGCGAGCGCGCTTGGCTGAGCGTTTCACGGGAGAGCCCGAGTCCGCGGAACCAATGACGGGAAAGGTGTTTTCGTCCAAGCCAGCAATATCTTGAAAGATGTCAAAGTCATTGACATTGCTTGAAATGTCATCAAAGGCGTACAGAGTCTCGTCAAGGTTAAAAGCCGGGCTCCAGGGCAGAGCTTCCTCACTGACGCCGATGACGCGGCGGAGAGGCGACTGGAGCATGTGACGGACCTTGTCGCGGTGGATCCGAAGGTTGGTGTTGGGAGAGACCGAGGGAGGAGGACGGGCAGGAGGCTTCATCTTGACGATGGGGGTCAGAGGCAGTAGAGCGTGGCCTTCCGAGGCGTGTCTCAATGGAGAGGAAGAGATGGGGCCGTAGACGGACAGGGAGCGAGACTTGGTCGGGCTAAACGGGGAAGAGTGGCGCAGGCGGGCAATTTCCTCCTCAGCGCGGCCGCGCTTGATGCGAGGACGATCAGCTTCCGAAGTAAGAAGCATGGCTTTTTGGTTGGGGCGCATGACGGAAGACTCAAGGGAGGAGATATAGCCGCTGTCGTCCATAGAGGCAAACTTGCGCTTGTGGGAGCGCGTGATGGAAGAGGCAGGCTGGCCAGTCCTGGGAGGCGGAGTGCCGCTTCGCTCTCCCTGTCGAGGCACAGGCGGTGACGAGTGCATGGTGGCGGGCAGAGGCGAATACATGGCATCATGAGGCAGCTCGTTGTCGTGGCGGTCAGCCCCGTCTTCGGGAGCGGCTGAGTCTGAGATGGGGATGGTGGCGTCGGAGGAGATCTCGGCGGGCATGGACAGGGTGGCCTGTGAGGTAGGCAGAGGCGGCAGAGCAGACTGGCGACGAGAACCTTGGGGAGGGAGAGTGGGCTCCAAGAGACTCATGTTGGGTGCAGAGCGCATCGAGGGCTCAAGACGCGTCGACATGACGGGAAGGTTCTCTGCAGAGGGAGCCGACTTGCGCGGAGGCTTCTCCTTGAGAAACTGTTGCTCGGTGCCAGGCTCAATGCCCCAATAGTTACCCTTGCCGGGGTCGTCCTTGGGTCGTTCAATCTTGATAAAGTTCTTGTGCAGACTCAGGTTGTGACGGATGCTATTTTGCCAGCCGGCATCATCAGGGTTGTAAAAGGAGTAGTTGTCGCTGATCCACTTGTAAATCTGAGCGAGGGTGAGTCGACGCATGGGGGATCGGAGAATGGCCATGCCAATGAGCTGAGCGTAGCTGTGGGGAGGCTTTGTGCCGTCGTCGGAAATGGGAGGGAAGGAGTCGTGAGGTGGCAGTCCGTTGTCGTCCACTTTTGGCTTCTTAGCACGGGGATCTCGGATGGGAGCGGCCTCCATGAGGCCACGCTTGCCGTTGGGGTTTGGTTTCTGCTGGTAGTAATTTTCCATGGAGATGTTGATTGTCGGAGGAGCTGGAAAGATGTGTGGGTGGACATTTTCCTTGCCGAAATTGACTTCAAATGTTGGTTTTTGGGGGCCCGTCTTGAATTTGGAAAGCTGAGGTCTTTTTTGGAGGTTGTCGGTGGTGTGACGCTTGGCCATGGGAGGAGCCATGGAGACCATGTTGAGTCTGGAGCCCTGGGAGGACTTGAGAGGTGAGCGAGGCGAGGCAGATTTCGTCTTGTAAGGCGAGTAGCCGGAAAAGCTCATAGAAGGCGGATCGAGAACGACATTGGAGCTGGAAGCACTCAAGGGGCGACGGGGCGGGCGAGTGACGGAAGGCATGGGAGCGTGGCTCGTCATGGGACGAGAATTGTCAAACATGTCGTCCTGGAAGATTTGAAGGTTTTCGTCCTGGGCGAAATAACGCGTCGACTTGGCCATGGCGGCCAGGTCAATGAAGCGAAAAGTCGTGAGCGTGTAGCGCAGAAGCAAACGCGGCGTGGTTTAGCTATACGGAGCGGAGGAGTTGGAGGTTAGCGGTCAAACGCGGATGTGGGCAGTCACGATAAGGCGGTCGTGACGCGAAGCAAGAACGACGATGGACAGAAAAGAGGAAAAGAGCAAAAAGGATTGGCTGAGGTGTGCTTACCCGAGGGTGAGGTTGTATGGTAGTGGGGCGCGTGTAGTAGAACTCTGGGCACGGGGAAGAGTGCCGACGTGTAGTTTAAAGTCGTGGTGTATGTCGGCAGCGATGATGGAGGATTTACGTGTCAGGGGCGTGATGCGTCAGCGTTGAGGGCGGGCGTCGCAAGGATGCAAACGGCAAGATGATTTGGGTCGTCGAGATGGCGAAGAGAAACGTGTTGAGCAAAATCGAGAATATGGCGGGAAAAAAAATTGTCGAGGCAAAAATGGTAAAACGAGAGAGCAGTCGTGAAGAAGAAGAGAAGGATGTAGGAGGGGAGAGAGGGCCGGGTGTAGGTGGTCGAGAAGGGAGAGATGGGGAGGTACATGGGTGATAGGTAGGTAGCAGGGTGGGGATGGGTGGGAGGGTGTGTACAGGAAGAGGAGGAGCGGGCAGGAATAGATTGATCTACAGGTGACCTTGCTAAAGGTAAAGTGGTCGTTGCAGTGCGACAGTGCATCGTTGCAGCGCTTCATTACTTGCTTCGGCATACAATTTATCACTCAACACTGCGGATAGCGGGCGGCCTAGTGGAGGGCCAAAAGGTAAGGTACCTAAAGAAACCGACCAAGGCAGCAGCACCAGGCACTAGAGCATCAATGGAGCCATGCATGCACCGACCTGGGCTGGCCCCAGCGAGGTGCGGGTGGGGAATACCTGCCTACCTAGCTAGGTAGGCACTAGGGTACAAAGCAGACGCTTCAAACTCACCAGAGGAGTTGACGCTGTTTGGGTGCTGTCTGTCACCTTTTGAACTGCGAAGGGAGGCATGGAGCGAGGGAGACCAGTGGGCCGGCCTAGCTCTTTTTTTTAAATTTTCGAAGACTATTCATTTTCGACATGCAAGCACTTGGCCGCAGTAGGCAGTAATGCACCACGCTCGACGAGGCGTCTGTGGGTTCGAGTGCCAACGAGTCTAGCCTGTGCCCGGCTCATCATACCATCATGTCAGTTATTGGGAGGTGTCAGAACATCCATCCACTAAGCACTCTATGCCCCCCCATTATCCAGCCTAGCAGGGGCTATAAGCCGCTGGCCACGACTAGACATGGCACCAAAAATCCAACGACGACGTCAAGACGTCTCGCGGCCTCTAGAAGCGGGGTTCCTCGGAATGCACAGGAATACATACGCGCCTACTCCGTACTATATTGCCTACCACTTCTATCTCGTGTTTGGACGCCCAAATCTATCTCTTACTTGCTTGGTTTTTGCAGCGACAGAATCCAAACCAGCTAGGCCGGCAGTCTATGAACGGACCAGGCAGCCTAGGTCTCAAAAGAACTGCTCTCCTCGCGTCTCGTGATGCACCACCACCTTTCAAAGACGTCTGAAAAAAGAGTAGAAAGAAAAGAAAAAGAAACCATGTGCACCATGTGGAGCGCCCAGCTATGGATTCGCGATCTCGATATGAAGCCACTTTTAAAAGAAAAAAAAATTATAAACCTGGTTTCGGATTCCGTCGTTGGCAGCCAATGATTGTACTTGGATGAGCCGGCCTGGCAACTAGCTTCGTGGCTGCAGTGCTACAGCCTACTGCGGCCAAGGGTTTGGGAACTTGTGCTGGGATGGGGGGGCCTCCTCGTACAACGACTCGGTAGGACACGGATTTTGTGTCATTTTTCCCATCTATGTCCAGTTCTTGCGTGCGTGCAACCTGTTCCTCGGCTATGCTGCGAGTCTTACAACCGTTGTGGCCGGGGGCACGGTGGTGCAAATCTGCCCTTGCACAGGGAAATCTTGTGTCGACGACATCTCTGCGGCCTCTTCCTCGTCCTATCGAGGTTCAAACATCTGAAGAAGAAGAGCAAGAGGGGGGAAAAAGGCTTTTGCTACACTAGATGTAGTTTGGCCGAGGAGGCACTTGTACTGATGGTGTGGAGGGGCCATTTTCACTCACACACACACACACACAACTCGAGTGAAAGTGAATGATGAGCAGGACATTTTTTGGTGAGACTTGCAACGAATGGGATGAGATGAGGCTGCGCCTCTTGGCCATCCAGCATGAAACTTCTACCAAAAAAAAAAA